>NC_039286.1:8193088-8255067 GCF_003368295.1 Carassius auratus
TGCAAGTGCAGCCTCCTCTGGCCTGACAAGGCAAAGATCTCTTGAACCACATTATCACTTTTATGCGGTGTTGTTTTAAAAGGCTTTTGATGTCTTGGGGAATGGCGGACAGATGAATGTAAAGTGGAAGAGGGACTTTGATGAGTTGCTTGTGGTGGAGAGGGTCCTGAGGTGATGCTAGAGGAAGACAAAGAGGAAGGCCTCCCTCTTCGTCGAGGTAAGGTGGAGCTCATGAAGTTCTTGGTTGCACCAAGTGGTGAGACAGGGGGGCTGAATGAAAGCGACCTAGGGTGAATCAACCCCCCTGATCGCAAAGCCATGGGGCCTGAAAGTACCACAGGGGGAGGAGAGGCATTTCGGCTACGTGTGGAATGTCTCCTTGTTGCACGTCGTGTCTCATCAAGGTCACTGATGGTCAAAATGTGATGGGATGTGGAAACAGCATTTCCTGAGAGATTGAAGACAGAAAAGTATGACTTCATTATGAATAATCAATAGGCAACTTGACAGTTTATAAAAAAAAATTAAATACTCAATAGTGTTGTCAAAAGTACCGATGTCAGTACTTAAATTGAATAAATTTGATGATACCAGCATTTACTCCTAGCATTCTGAGCGCTGTTGGAACAGATTCTTAACACCTCTGATTGTTTTGTGAGCATGTGAACACAATGGCCGATCAGAGATGTTTGAGAACCCACACATATGCGCTCAAAATGCTAGCGGGAAATGCTGGCATCACATTTTTTTTACATTTCAGTACTGACTGGTACCGACAATAGGGCCAAGCAATTAATCTTGGTATCTTTAGATACTCAATATTCAATGAGTAGGATCGGATCAGGGGCACAAAAAACCTGACTGGGACATCCCTTACTTTTACATATTTTAATTACATTTAAACAATGACGGACACATACACAGGACACATAACATTTGGTAAACACAAAAGCTCTAACGTGCATATGTGATGCATAAGAACCAATGAGGTTCGTTTCAGTGTAATATATCCAACAAGCTTCTGTCATACGTCATGCACTATACATAATGTGCATGCGTGAGTGTATATATTTCAGAAATATAAGAAAATATATATATATATATACTCACGCATGCACATACATCGTGTGTGTGTGTGTGTGTGTGTGTGGGTGTGCGTGTGCGCGTTGGTATCAATTATTCTTTGGATGTAAATACAAGCAAAATCTGTTAATCATATAAAACTATCATGTCTCTTCACAAGATAGGGACATAATTCTCTCAGGTTTCACTGTGAACATCCTAATTTGTGTTTTGAAGATTTACCAAAGTCTTATGGGTTTGGAATGGGAAGAATAATTTAAATGTTTGGCTGAATGATCCCTCAAATCACATTTGGTATACTTTTATTTATTTGTTTGGGAAGTGAACAAGAACTTCAAACTGATGCAAAGATCTAACCTGGGGAAGGTAGGGTTCTGGACATTCCTCCTGCTGGTCTCCTGCTGTGTGGAAGGCAGGAGTCTTACCTCCCGCCCCAAGTCCTGTTTGGTCTCGGAGGGGTGCTGGGGGCAGCCAGGTGAAAATGATTCGCTATCAGTGCATCCCTCATCTACAAGACAGAAATATGATTGGTCAGAATAAAAAAAAAAAAAAAAAAAAAAAAAAACACTAATTACACAGATTCCACACCATACTGCCACAAAACTATATGGGGCTCTAACTTAAATATTTTTTCTAATTCATGAATATAGACAGTTATATATTAACAACATTATATTTACACACCATTGTGAGCTTTTGGACTGTGTACAATTGTATGATTTTCTCCCTGATCCACCATGGGGTGCTAGAGTTTTGAACCGTGTTGATGGTGCACTTCTGTCACTTTACAGAGTGTACCGGGCATCTCCTGCGAGGGTCAAGCAGTGCTCCAATACCATCTAGAACATCTGAAACCACACAAATTATGTGAACAAACTATCGGCTCTCATGATTCATTAATAAATAGGCAATAAAGTGTCATCTGAAACTGATACTAGTGTATTGTTAACAGTTCTGTGTATTGTTAACCGACCGAATTGCCTTGATACCATCGAGTTATAGAGAAATGTCTTGTGGTTCAGCACCAGATTTCAGACTCCTAAGGGGTTATCAAGGAAAAACAGTAGGTAGACTGCACAGGATCGAAAGGTGTTGATATCAAAGTACAGCGATAGTGATTTGAAAGCTAAAGAGCAGTCTGGTCCTCTATAGCTCTCATGGTCCTTTGATGTCATCCACTGATCATGTCTGCGCAGGCAAATGTCAAGTCAAACAAACCTACTGGATTACACCGATGCCCAGAAACATTGCTCACACGTGAAGCTGTAGTGTGTAAGCATCCGGACTCCAATAGATGTAAATTTATTCTAGTGTATTTTCATTTTAAAATGGCATTTCCACTGCATTCAGAAAAGATCTCGGTCCACACTACATGACCAAAAACCCACTACTAAGTGTTTGTAATAACATCTGATTGCAAACTAATGTGTGTTTTGGCCCCACATAATGTTGCTGAATTTGCTATTGTAATTTTTTATGTCAAGTTAATCGCTGCTAGCATTTCTGAGTAAACACCCTGTATTGTGTTATGAAAATAGGCAGAATCTTATGTAAATCACATACTTTCGTAATCATGTGTTTATTAGGGTTCATGTTTCATCCATAGAAATGTTTTTCTGGGTTTCTTATTGTACAGACCAGAACATGAAAGTGTAATGGACATTCATAATAAAGGAGAAAGGGCAGGTTATGAAGTGTAATATAGGTGACATGAGCAGAGAATGAGTTTCCTTTGAGTCAGAACAGCGATTGCGGAAGAGAAAAAACAAGCAGACAGCCCCAGAACCTGCTAATGCTCATCAGTAAATCAGTGGAAAATGATAGAAATCGTTGATTCTGTCTAAGCTATGCATTTAAAAACAAAAGATGTGGAAACTTTGTCAAATTAGTTGCACTGATTTGTGTTCGTTGCATTTTGTTATTTTATGCAGTGGCTCAGGAGATGAGTGTTTGATTATATAAAAATGTCAACAAGCTGAAAAAGTTTTTTTTCTTGAGATAATGTGTAATGTAATCTTGTTACAACAGATTTCATAAATTGGTATAAGAAAAAATATCATTCAGGAATCTGTATCAAAGTCAAGGACAAATTACAAAGTCAAGGACAAATTAATTGTCATATTCATATTACAATACAAATCATATTACTCACTGGTAACCAACTGGATACAATTTTCCAGAATTTGCAGACAGCTCTGTCAGAACACCAAGTTTTTGTACATGTAGAGACCCTGCATAGATACATAATAAAACATGTTAAACTCTTATTTTTAATGCAGCAACATAGAAAAAAAAATCACCTGTATACTTACCAATCATCACATTTACAGACTCTGGCTCCAAGCCTGTTAGAAACTTCCTACGCAGACTGATTCCATCAAAATCCACGTAGACCCTTCTGAGAACTTCAAAACCACTGCTTTGTTCAATCTTCAAAAAGAAAAAGCTTGAATATAATTCTTCACACTTCGATTTTCCAGTAACTGTAAAACGTTCAATATTAGTTTTCCTCTGAGCCTGCATGCATACCTTGTTGTTTATGAGGTCACGGTGTTTGTTACAGTAGACTTTCTTATCACACTGGAAGACACAGCTGCTGGCACGAGCACACATGAAGTGGTAGTTACTCTGACATGAGGTAAGGCAGCAGCCCACAGTTGCCCCCGTCTGGCTACAACGCTCACAGCGCTGGCAAAGAAAAAGGTAAGGTTAATAAATGTATATAACCAAAACAAATAATATTCCATTTATTAAAATTACAAATGGTATAAAGACTGCACAAAAAAACTATATAAAGCACTATAATATACCAACTACTAAGTATATCAACTACAAAATCATCTTGTTTTTCCAGGTTATTATGGCTATGAAAACCCTGAACTGGGCTTAAATCTTTAATTTTTATTTCTTTTTACACTTTTGTTTAGTTTCTGTCTAAATGACAGTATTCTATATCAGGTCAAACTTACCATGAAGCGCCCCCTGGCGACGGCACTGTGGACATGCAGCAAAGCTCCTTTGACATCCTGCACCTCCGCTGACCACATGCAGCAGTTCACATGAGCCCATTCGTTCTGTCCAATATACAGCAGCCTACCAGCATCCTACAAAACACGACAACACAACTCAGCTGAGCCAATCATGAGACTCATCTCTGAACTTAAAAATGGTCAAGGCTTCACCTACATTCGGTTCGGCGTCTCCATGTTTCTGGCAGAGGGAGCACTGTCTTTCATCCGAGAAAGATTGAGAGTTCACATTCTGCAGATCTGTAATTCATGGGGGAAATTTCTTTTTATAAAAGACACAAAAAAGAGGAGAGCATGAGCCATAAAGATAAAAACAATGTGTTTACCTTGAGATTTCGATTGAGGGTTTTCTGGATCCTGCTCTTTGAGCCACTGTGCATAACTGTGTTCATCGCTGGGGGGAATTATAGCCTCGGGGAGCATACCGCTATGAAATAAAAGAGGCAAGATGGACCTTAACTTAAAAACATCACAAACACAAAAGCCTGAATGCATGCAAGTAAATCCCCAGGTAAATTTGCTCAACTGCCTTAAACTCTGATTGTTGTAAAATACATTTTTTTTTATTTTAACAATCTGAAGGATGACTCAATGTTATTTTCTATGGTAACTCACCGTCTACAAAGTCAAAGTTTATGTTGTGTTTAATCACAGAAAACATTACTGCTTTAAAAATAAGAAACGTTAGGTTCATACCTTGGAAATTCTTGCATATGAGAGTTCCAAGTTTTGGGGTCCTGACTGTTGAACCAGCTAAATACTTGATCTATTAGCTGCAAAGAAAAAACAAAATTATTTAAAAGCAGCCAAGTTGAACTACAGCCTGAAAACATCACTCAAACAATATGCATTGCATTAAAATGCTCAATAACTAGGAGAAACACGTTACCTTTATATAATACAATTTGGCTTGGCCGGTTGGCCTTTGCTCCTCTAGATGTTCTTCTTTTCTCAGCCTTTCCACCATCACTGCCACCACATCTTCATGAAATGCTTTCTGAAAGAACAGAGTAAACTGCATTTAGTTACTGTATTATACACATTTTATTGTAATGTGGTAATGTTAGTTTCCATTGAATCCTTCTGTATTGTTATGTTGTCATAACTAACATTTATAAGAGATCTCACCAGTGAAGTGTACAGGCCATTCTCCAGCTTCTTCTCTACAGGATGTAGACAACAGCTTGACCGTTCCTTTACAACCTCAAAATCTGGACAAACCTCACACTGTAGAGGCACACATATAAAGCACATTCGTTTCACCAAATTGCTAGAGGAGTGTGAACAGACAAATTGTTTAAACTAAATCTTCAGTAAATAGACTGAACACTTCACCTGTGCACACATGAAGAGGTGGCAGATGGTCGGAGAGCTCTTCAATCCATTCATGATTTTCTCCAGACCGTTCCTCAAAACTTCCTGAACAACATCCTGCCAACCGCTGCGGAATCTCTTACTGCAGGGAGCACAGGAGAACACCAGACTTTCCCCCCGCAGACGACACAGGATCTCATACAAATCATCTGAAAAAGTAAAGGGCAGGAAGGAAATACAAGACAAAGTACTATGCGAGGGATCATTGAGGCACTGTAAATGGACACATCCTACCTGTGAGCCCCTCACATTTGGGGTGGACCCAGTGGGCACATCGGGCACACTGCATCATGCTGCTGTCAAACTCATGTTCTTCGAAGCACTTCAGACACACAGTGCAAAAGTTCCCTGAGAAAACACACACACAGCAGATTACAACAATGTATTACAAAAGTAGATAACTAAACGATATAAAACAACAAAAATTACAAAAGTGATTTTTTTATTATTTGATTTGATTAAATAAATCTAAAACTAAATCTGGTCTGACTTCTTTGAACTTTTTTCATAAGAAACAACTGAAAAGTAAAGAGTCCTAGAGGAGTTCAAGACATCACAGTCCAATATATACATGTAATTGATGAAATTATTTAATTAATATTGGGAAAAAATGACATTGCGATATTTAATTTTTCTGATTTACATTATTTTAAATGATTTAAACATCGACACCATCGTGCCAATTGATTAATATGCGCGAGGGAGAGAGAGCAAGAAAGCGTTGTTTGAAGCACTCTCTCGCTCGCGCACTCTCTCCCTCTCTCTCCCTCCCTCTCTCTCGCTCGCTCGCTCTGAATCACATTCGTCAAGGGCCGGGGAGCAGCTGGCCCGTACAGTTAATGAATAAGGGATCAACTACGACAGCGTACATCGAACATCCTGCGATGTGACTATCATGGATTCGTAAATCACGATATAGATGGTTAAACGACACATCGTGCAGCCCTAATTAATATAATTTAAAAACAACCTGACAAGATGTTTGCATTGTCAAACCTTTGCTATGGAATTTGCTACAGTCAGGGCAGAGGTCCAGCTCATGGTTCCAGGATATATCTGAGGAATTCCCCGGAGTCACACCACAGCTCTTACACCTAATACACAGCATACATATCTACAAAGAAACAAAGCAAAATTTATTTACAGGCCAATAATATACAAAAACTATAAAAACATAACTCACTTTACAAATAATTCAAATGTAAAAATCAAAATGATAATTTTAGGACATCTGGCAGCCTGTGGCAGGGAGGTAACTTACCCATGAAGTGTTCATTTTGACAGGTTTGGGATATCTGGGTCCCAAACAGGATGGATGGTAGCAGTACATGCATCTCTTGCACTGCAAAACTGGCTAAATGAGGAAAGAACAGAACATCCCTGTTGTCAAATTTATACACCTGCATGGCTCTTTCAATTTATATTTAAAATATATTTCTCTTCTGCAAAGTAAAACTGTAAGTCTGCTTCCATAATAATTCTGTATTAGTACAAAATAAAAAAATAAAAAAGTAAAGTACCTTTGCTTGCTTGCTTTTGCGGCCACAAACATGGCAGAACTTGCAGCGTCTGCAGCACCAGTTCTCCTTGTTCTCCTCCTTAGGACGGTCGTCCGGTGGCAGGCAGAAAAGATGAAAAGGCTCACAGCACATCTGACAGTAGATCATCTGGGGAAGAGAACAATTAAATAGGGATCAACTTCTCTTCTCCAGCAAATAATAAAAATTGGTGTGACCACTGAAATGCTGTAGTACTGTGTTTCGTCAGCAGTAGTATGGATGATGATTCAATGGTATTGAGTGATGTAATGACAGCTGGATCTTACATCATGCTGGCCTTTGCTGGCGCAGAGCAGACACACAAATTGGGGCATGATGGGAACTGAAGTGAGAATACTCAATCCTCCCATCAACCACACGTTTTGGATGTGACAGTCTTCCTGCATAAAGTAACAAAAAATGTTAAAATAAAGAGAACAAAGAAAGTTTGAGTTATGAATACATTTTGACATCTAATTTTTTTTATTTTATTCATGATTTCACGATTCAATTTCTCAAAATGTTTTCTAAACAAAATTAGATACAGGACAAATTATAAATGAAAAATTAGAGTCAACCACTGCATTTGATTCACAATCCAAACAAACATACTGCATACAGGCAGCATGAGCAGTTTTTAAAATCTAAATTAAATTGAATAATTTGACATTTTAAAACAACAAAAAAAGAATGCTCTGACTATACTACATAAAACATCTGCACAAAACAAAGAGCAGAAGCTCTGAATGAGACGCAGATTCACTCTCTATCAGCAGGTGGCGCTTGTGGAACAGCAGCAATACTGTGTTTCCTTAGTTACCACTGTAAACAAGCAGCGAAGCGCTTATGAACGCTGCTTCAATATGAAATATACAGAGATGAGTTGAAGAGAAAATATCTAAACATTTCTAAAGACCTCACATCAGACATACATTCATATAAACTCCAACCCCCAAATATATCACTGATTTGAATCGTCACTTATTTATATTGATTTTCAACCAGCTCACGGTGACCAATTACATCGCTAAAAAATTGTAAATTGAAAAAAAGGAGCATCAAGAAATTGTCACTGAATTTTATCACCGCAATATATATACACATTAGGGATGCAGAATTTATCGGCCGAAAAATGGCATTTTCAGTTATTAGTCTGAAAGACAAAAAAGGACGAAAATATATGCCATGCCACCCAGCAGTGTTCAGTTTCCCATAGCCATCGTCACTGTACAGTGTGATGATGCTTGGCTCAATATTCTATTTCATATATGTGCGTTCCGTCGAGTTGCTCACAGCCCATGCGAACACTCATGTATCTATATATCTTATATATCTCATTCTGTTGATTAGAACTGAATAACTACAATATATTATTCTTGCTAACACTTAAATACTTATCCTGGATTTTAAATGTAATATTATTATACAATATTACTGTTTTAACCAAATTTATCATCAATTAAATTAAAATTATTAAAATAAATAATGTATATATTAATTCTAATTTTATTGTGCATGTCTTGGATGAATAACCTATATTCGTAATTTATATTCAACTAAAACACCCAAAAGAATTGAGCTTCAGTTTTTATAGAAAATCTCAGCTCTAACCTTGAAGTCCACACGAATCTTGTTCATCGTCCCTTGTGACAGCTTGCCCCTCTGAGTGCAGCCATTAATCAGTTGAGTCAGGACACTGGATGGCGTGTGCTCCCCCGAACTCTGAGAATGAGTAAGAGAGGAGCGATGAGTAAAAGCTTGCTCCTCTTCCACTTTACACATCCCTTTCTGTGAGGTTGTGGAGTCGGATTCAGTAAGCGGGAGTATTAAACCCAAAATGGCCGCTTGCACAACACTGGCTGCACAACTGCAGCCTGTGCCCAGGCTTGAGGAAGGGACTTCCTGTGGGGGTGAAGGGATGGTGTTTGGTGCTGAAGTGTCCGATGACGACTCAAGTGGCTCCTCTGTAAATGTCAGAAAACACCAAGAGAATTGGGGAAATATGGAGGGGCCCAGCCTTATAGTGGGACCAAAAAACAAGAAGGATAAAGAATGAACAAAAAGTGGGCAAGAGGAGGACGGCCACCAAACAGAACATGAGAAGAAATGAGAAGACAGACAGCAGAGGGAAGCACTTCCATCACCATCAGAACTGAAAAGTCAATGAAAGAAAAATGACTTGATGCCAGAAACTTTATGTAACTGATGTGGGGGGGGGGGGGTCTTTTAAGCTTCTGCACCAGTCAAATAAAAGCTAGATGTGCCACTATAAAAGGTAATTATAGATTATTTAAACCTTTGAAAAATAAGAAATTAAAAAAGCCAGTCCTGTCATTTTCAAGTACTGTAAAAAGTACTGTATTTTTGGACAACTTGTGATGCCCAACAAACAACCACAGCAAACCTGGAGCTTAAAACATTTTTTGATTAGAATGAAGACTTTTTTCTCCAAACTCAAGCATTCCTCGACCAAAATATATCTTATAGGTTGATTAACTATCAGACATTTGTCCATTTTGAGATCAATAAAATCAAGACTAGTTACCATACCTTATAATTTCTGCGTTGGGCCCAAAATGCTCTGTAAAGCCCTTGCCGTTTCTGCTTTGTTGCCTCTTCTGGAGCAGTTACAGAAGCAGACATTTCTGGAAATTAGTTCAAAGAATAGGTTTGAGACACTGGTTTTACATGATCAAGTCAACATATCTCAAATCCAAAGGCAAACAAAGAGCTGTCCCGTGAAAATATAATTTGAAGTGTTGACAAAATTCATACCACTGGATTGAGTCTTTTGGGTCGCACTGGCCTTTGTCTTTTCAGAGCTGACACTCTCTGTGTCAGAGGAGTCATACCCCAGCAGTTTTCTGTAGGACTGAGGAGTGACTTGTCGCCTGGGCTGCCTCCTGGTGGGACTGAACTGGGCCCGTCCTCCATCATCTCCCCCTTCGTCCTCGTTTTCTTCTTTGCTGCTGTTCATGCCAGCGGCTGCTGATGGCCGGCGCCGCTTCATCTGGACTGCGTCAAAGAGAGGCGGTCAAACAAAATGATCAAATCTGCATGCATAATCAAAAGGCAAGAACTTTAATGCAAACTTTGTCTTCTTATGTTGCTGGGTACCAGGATTTTTAAATACATATACATACATATACATATATATATACACATATATATAGATAGATAGTGAGGAATTTTTTTATTTCATTCCCTGCCCACATGAAGGGTCTGTAATTGTCATGGTAGTTTTATTTTAACATATAGAGACAGAATACAAACCAAACAATCCAGAAAAAAAACACATTATATAAAGTTTAGAAATTGATTTGCATTTTAGTGAGTGAAATAAGTATTTGATCCCCAAGCAAAACATGACTTGGGCTAGTACTTTTTATATATTTTAGATCATTGTCATGCTGGAAGACCCATCCATGACCCATCTTTAGTGTTCTGGCTGAGGAAAGGAGGTTCTCGTCCAAGATTTTAGAGTACATGGCCCAGTTCATTTGCCCCATAATGTGGTGAAGTCGTCCTGTACCCTTAGCAGAAAAACAGCCCTAAAGCATAATGTTTCCACCTCATAGTCAGCATTACTCTCCCTCCTAAAAACACGGCAAGTTGAGTTAATGCCAAAGGGCTCAATTTTGGTCTCATCTGACCACAGCACATTCAGAGAAGGCTTGCAAGTAACCAAGCCTTCTCTGAACCATTTAGATATTCTTTGGCAATCTTTAAACGAGCCTGTACATGTGCCTTCTTGAACAGGGGGACCTTGCGCGCACTACAGGATTTCAGTCCATTGCGGCGTAGTGTGTTACCGATGGCTGGCTTGGTGATTGTGGTCTCAACTGCCTTTAGATCATTAACAAGCTCCTCCCGTGTGGTTCTGGGCTGATCCCTCACCTTTCTCATCATCCTTACCCCATGAGGCAAGATATTGTACGGCGCTCCAAACCGAGGCTGATTGAAGGTGGTTTTGGATTTCTTTAATTTCCGATTAAATCACAACAATGGCTGTCTCCTTCTCTCCAAGCTTCTTGCTGTTGGTCTTGTAGCCCATTCCAGCCTTGTGCAGATCTACAAACCTGTCTCTGACATCCTTTGACAGCTCTTTTGTCTTGCCCATGGTGGTGGGAGAGATTGGAATAGGAGATACAGATTGTGTGGACAGGTGTCTTATACACCTGATGAGCTGACATTAGGAGTAACTTCTTAAAGTGGCAGGACTAAGTGGCACATTGCCAGCAGAAATATGGCCCTGCAGCCCAAGACTGGCTGCCCTCTGAAGCTAAGCATGGATGAGCCGGGTCAGTACCTGGATGGTAGACTCCTGGGAAAACTAGGTTATTGCTGGAAGAAGTGCTCACCCTGTGGTCTGTGTGGGTCTTTATGCCCCAGTACAATGACGGGGACACTATACTTCAGATGAGACGTTAAACCGAGTTCCTGACTCTCTGTGGTCATTAAAAACCTCAGGATGTCTTTCGAAAAGAATAGACGTGTGATTTTTTTGAACAATATACAGTCTCTATACATTAAAATAAAACTACCATACAAAATTACAGTCCCTTTATTTCTTTGTAAGTGGGAAAACTTACAAAATCAGCAGGGGATCGAATATTTTATCCACTTTATGTATGTATGTATGTGTGTAAATATATACACACACACACACACACATTTATTTTTTCACATTTTGCATTCCCAAGTAGCAACTGAGAGGTTAATGATGAACTGTTAAAAAAATGTAATTCTAAATAGGCAAGTAGAGTACCTTTATTAAATCGTCTCATTTTGTTCCGCTCGATCAGCAAACACTTCTTTAGGCTGTTAAAACAATTTGAAAAACAAGTCCACAAATCGGAAAACACTTATCAAATACAGAAAACACTTTTTTCAAAAAGAGAAAAAAAAGTCATGTATGATGTGGCTGGGAACGGAAGGGTTACTCCATTGGCTATCATGCAATTAACACTATTTGCTCACTTACACACAGCTCTGTCGTTTCTTGTTGGGTCCTCCAAATTTGGGCTTGTCCAGACAGAAAACACACCTCCCGCAGTCCTCCATCCGACTGCAGCCCTTGCAGCGCATGCAGCGTTGTAGCCGACAGCCAAAAGCTGTGCTTTCGTACCTGCGTCTAAATGTCGGCTTCGGCTCAACAGAATCTTCACTCTCAGCTTCTGAGTGAGATGCAACATCTTGAAGAGCCAAAAAGGACAGGTGGAAGAGGGAGACAGAGGCAAAAGAAAGCATCTAACATAAGTATAAGAGCATTTTGGGCATGTCAATGTTTGGGAAGAAATAATGTGAACACTGCCTTCTGAGAAAATTACCAAGATAAAATACCACAAATTGGCATTTCACAAATATTAGACACATTGCAATGATCGTGCACTTTAAATTGTAATCACATGTAATAACTTTACAATTAAGGGAAAAATTAATAGCTTAAAATATGGATTTTTGTGTATTTTGTGAGCTCTTCAAACAACCTCAAGCAATCTTGTGGTGTTCTGAATACAATCCACAATGCAGTTTGCATGTGTTGTAAATTATGAATGCAACACGCTCAAGGATAGTTTTATTTTCACATTTACTCAATTACAAAACCTTTGTACATTACATGTTAGCACATCCAAAAAGGATGAGAACATTTCTGCTACACAAAATATCAAGTTTAAGTTAAGAGTTTAATGCAGAATTACAGTATTATTGCATGTAACTATACTAGATTAAATTAATAATAATATTAATAATACTAAACATACTATGCAGGTGGGCAATAATAATGAAAATGCAATAATGGAAAGTGGTTTTAGGAATTGTACATTAAGTAAAAAATTATTATTTTTTAGATTTTATAATATTTATTAGTTCTGGGTTTTGACACAAATTTCACAATTCGAATGGATTCTGATTTACAAGCTTGCGATTCGATTTCCAATTTGATTCAATATGAATTAATTTTCAGCATCATTACTCCGGTCTTCAGTGTCACATGATCCTTCAGAAACCATTCTAATATGCTGATTTATTATCAGTGCTGGAAACTGTTGTGATGCTTAATATTTTTTTGGAACCTGTGATAGTTTTTTAAGGATTTATTGATGAATAAAAAGTTTAAAAGAAGAGCATTTATTTAAAATAGAAAACTTTTCTAACAATATTCACTACAGTTCAAAAGTTTAGGGTCAGTAAATTTGTATTATTTCTTTTTTTTTAGATAAATTATTCAGCAAGGATGTGTTAAATTCATAAGAAGTGATAGCAAAGATTTATATTGTTAGAAAATATTTAGGATTTTGAATAAAAGCTGTTCTTTTTAACTTTTTATTCATCAAAGAATTCTGAAAAAAATTATAGCAGTATAGCCATTTCCAAAAAAATATATTTGCCAATGTTCCCTTCCTTAACTGAAAACAGCCTAGACTAATCAATTCTTCCGATTTAAGAATTGTTTCGCAAAAATGAGAATAGATTAAAATCGAGAAATCTTTATTTTTTAACCCAGCACTAATATTTATCTACAACATTTATTATAAATATTTATAATAGAATATCTGTATTTACAACACTTGCATTTAACTGTTATATTTATCATTATATTTTATAAAAATCATTCTACCCTGTATACAATTTGTTTACAAAGCCTTAAAGGAATTCATACATTTTATGCCCTCGTAAACAAATTACTTGAACATGTATTACAATTGCACTGTAACTAACATAAACAAAACATACAATTTCCAGGTCAAAAGAACCCAGATGTCTCCACGAGCAACTGTCACTTATAATGGATGCGGACAGAATGAGGAAAGGAGAGGTGTGTACCCTCTTCGGCAGGTGAAGGAGTGATCCCCTCTCTCTCATGCAGAGGAAGGGCGCTGAGCCTTGGAATGTCGTCGGGAACCATGGCGCGTGGTTTCCCCAGTGCCACTGCTGCTGCTCGACACACATGCTTTATACGCGGACCACCAATCAATTGCTCCTATGGAGTTAAAAGGGCATAAAGGTAACACCCGATCCAACAAAAAAGCTGCAGAGCAATATTTTATATTCGAGCATACCTGTGGAGCACCCTCTAGGTTAGCTGGTACTGCTCTCTTCCCTCTCTTTCTGCCTCTCTGCATGACTGCTGCTGATCCGTCTCTTACGCTCACAGAGCCAGATAGAAGCTGCAGAGCATAGACAATCATTATACAGAGCACTGAGCATTCACTAAGATATTATTTCCTATACAGTATGTTAATCAAAATCCAATTTAGAAGGGAAAAAAAAACATTCTTAAACTGACACCAAAAAAAAGTTTGGGGTCAACAAGATTTTTTTGTTTTTGTTTTAGGGGAGTAAGATTTAAAAAAAAGTATCTCATGCTCACCAAGGCTGTATTTATTTGATCAACAACAAAAAAAATTGTAAAGATTTCTTTTTACAATAATATTGTAAATAGGGCCGGGACTTTAACGCGTTAATTGAGATTAATTAATTACACAAAAAATAACGCGTTAACTAAGATTAATTAATTACAGAAAAAAAATTCACGCATTTTTTATAACTTATTTTTGCACCGCAGAACGTTTCTCACTGGATGAGTTTCGGCGGGACCGATTATACTGGAGCACCAACTAGCATTCGCATATCACGACACGCAGCACATCTCAAGTATCACCTCAACGCAAAACATATAGCAGCTAGCGTGGACGTTACAGTTTATGTTGAACTATGTATTATTTTGTTGGTGCAACAGTTTATGTTGAACTCTGTATTGTTTTGGCCAAGGTTATTGAGAGTTGGACTTAGTATGTTATGGCCTCTGAAGCAACAGAGAGATGTTTTCTAATAGTCAGTGTTTCCAATGTTCTGAATGTAATTGACAGTATTGTGTTTTACTTAAAAAAAAAAAAAACACTTTACAGAAGGTTCCAGCACCTATAAGCTTCCTGAATTTCTGAAATGTACTATTTCTAAATTGTTTCTAAATATGCTATTGCTACACTTCATGGCAAAAATTGCACTGGTCTGCTAGACTTGGTTGAACAAAAATAAACAATATTTTGTTGCTTAAGCTTATGTATTCAGTCATTATTCAATGGTATACTATAAATCCATGTGAAAAAAAATTACTTCTCACTGTTCTCAGGTCAAATATTTATATGCGATTAAAATGCGATTAATTTCGATTAATTAATTACAAAGCCTCTAATTAATTAGATTAATTTTTTTAATCGAGTCCCGGCCCTAATTGTAAAGTATTATTACAACTTAAACATTTTCTATCTGTATATATTTTTTCCCTGTGATGATAATTTGATTGTTGAATTTTCAGAATAATTACTCCAGTCCTCAGTGTCACATGATCCTTCAGAAATCATTTTAATATGTTGATCATTTTTTATTATTATCAATGCTGAAAGAAGAAGCGGAGCTAAAAGATAAAATAAATCTTTTGTAACAATGTAAATGTTTATACTGTCACTTAATCATTTGTATGAATGCAACAAAGCATTTCTGACCTTATTCTGAGCCGATTTGAGCTGTTTCTGCTGGTCAATCTTGATCAGTTGGACTCTGGCTCTCTTCAGCAGGTGGAACATCCTCTTATTGGCCCCAGAAATACTCATCCTTAGGGTGTTTCCACCTTGCTCCACCATCATCTTGGCATTTTGTGCAGTCATTTCAGTGGTGCCTTCAAGGTTGGTAGTCTCTACTGAAGGAATAAATTAACCTCAGGATTAGGAGGAGAAAAGAATAGAACAGACCAAAACACTTATGAGCAATTTGTTGTTGTTGTATGAAGTGGATTTCATCTTTAATCTTGTTATATTATGGTGTTTTCACTTGTATGCTTGTAAAGTACTTTTTTTTATACTGAGAAGCACTTTGAGCTGCATTCCTTGTATAAAAGGTGGTATACAAGTAAGATTAAGTATTATTATTATAATTATTTGTGGCTTATATTCAAAAATTACAATAAAAACCCTACCGTTCCCTTCAGCAGGACCTTCCGCCAAAGATGAAAGTGGCGTCTGATCTGAAAGTTCCCCAACATGAATGGCTACTTTTGGTACCACCCCTGGAGAATACATGTCCTGCAATTTGAGATCAGACTTTCTTCTTTCCTCATCATGGGTCTCTCCCTCAGCACAGACCTCTGTTATCTTGGAGCTTGCACTAGCAATTCGCTGCATCCTTCGTTTTGCCAGGCATGCTGTGAGCTTCTTCAACTTCCAGTATACCTTAGAGTGGTCCGTGGATTGGCCGAGTCTCCCACCCCTCCCACGAGGACCACCAGAGAGCCTTGAGGAACTCAAAATGGGTTTGACGCCCTGAGATTGCACCTTTTCCGAAACACATTTTTCCTCATCGTTTAGGATCAGCGTTTCCTGTGCGGTCTTCAGCTTGTTTCCAGAATCATATCTTTGCAGCTCAACACTCGGTTTACCGAGAACCATTGGGATCTCATTAAGAGCTTGTTTCTTTGGGGACCCTCGGTCTGGGAGCGCAGACATGCGCTCATCATCCATGAACCTCTTAGGGACCTTGATGACCCGAGAAGATCGAGCACTAACAACTGGTCTATATGAGTGTTTAGGCTGTTTAGCTTGGCCTCCAGAGCTGGATCGCTTAATCTCTCCAAGTGTCTGTTCCTGTCCTTCCAACAGTTGGAGCGCATGTGTAGAGTCTTTCTTTAGAGCAAGCCGCTGTCTCTTTCTTCGCATGCTAGGGGCCTGTCCTTGACTGTCAGGTAATTTGTGGCACACTTCGTGTTGCAGTAACCTTCGTTGCCTTACAACAGGCTTTTTTTGGGAAGAACTGTCACTAAAGGACACTCCTGCATTAAGAGGATGCTCATTTGCGTCTGACTTTCTGCCCCTTCTCTGTTTGGCCATTGGTTTTGAAGATACAGCACGTGCCTGATCACTACCAATCATTCCCTCGGTCTTGTTCCTGTGGGTCTTAGCATATTCTGTTGAAGCTCTTTGGTCTTTAACTCTGGAAGCTCGCTCCTTACCTTTAACCAGTGTTAAAGTCCACACTAATTTTCCCTGCTTTGTCCGTCTGTCTACTGCACTGGAACTGCACTTCTTTGTCTTTCTAGTGATCTCCGCCTCTCCAAAAGCCCCATCCACATTTACATCATTTTCTGTCTTTGAGGAGACACATGTTCCCTCTCTCTGGTTCCTGAGTACTCTGCCATTTCTCTTACTTGAGCTGCCATGTTTCAATTGTCCACCTTTATCCACAGATGGCTTTTGTACTCGTTCCATTACTTTTTTGGTCACTTTTTTGGCTGCCATTTTAACAACCATTTTGGGCATTGCAGATTTTTGGTCAGTTATGGAAAATCTTTTGCCTTTCACCAGGTTCACCAGCTTCACCTGTGAGGATGCCAGTTTAAGGAGACTGCCTTTAGAAAAAAAATTGACAAAAAATGTATTAAAACATGTTATTTTTAATAAACACAATAAACCTAGAAATACAAGCAAGAGAGTGTCAATGTGATTAATCATGGCTAGGCCTTCAAAAAAATTAAATAATCTTAATTATATTATAAAACTGCTAAAAACAGAATTAAGGCATAACAACACTATGTATGAAAGGATTAATTTTCATTCTAAGATCTGCTTAAGATTTAACAGTGTTATTACATTGATTTAACATTTAATGGTGTCATCTAAACTATAACTGTTACGGTTACTAAAGATACATTAGGTGTAGGTACTCTTAATGTATAAAATATGCATAAATTAATGCACAATTATATAGCCGATTAGCCACTAAACTTCAAACGCTGACCAATAAATTAAGAAAATCAAAAATATCAGAAAAAACTGACATTTTGCACAATTAAATAGGGATGATTGTCTAGGATTGTAAAATCGAAAATCAATTCCAATTTGGAATCAGATACTTAAGGTCAGGAATTGAATACTTGTCAAATTAAAATTTTGATTCTCGATTTAATTGAAAATTCTGGTCTGAAACCTGAAACACACAGGGCTCCAAACAAAAAAAATTGAGTAAGGAGCCATTGGCTCCTACAAGAAAAAAAACTTTCTTTTTTCACATTCTTTTTTCCAGGTGCCACAGAAAAAAAACGTGTTTTATTTATTTTATTATATTTTTTTCCCTTTACATTTAACATTTCAATCATAATGTCGTGTTTAGGTTTCATCTTTTCTAGAATTTATCAGCATTTTATTCCATCTTGTAGATGACCTGAACTAAAGTTCACTTTGAAATATACAAAGAATATACAAAGAATTGTTCATTATCCAGGGCTCCAAACAAAAAAATCGAGTAAGGAGCCATTGGTTCCTATAAGAAAAAAACTTAGGTGCCAAATGATTTTTTTAGGTGCCACAGAATAAACATGTTTTATCTGTTTTATTTAAATTATTTATTTTACATTTTAACTTTTTAATCATACTGATGTGTTTATGTCTCATCTTTTGTTGACTTTATCAGCATTTTAATCCATCTTGTAGATGACCTGGGAATGAAGGTTCACTTAAAGTGGGAGCTAAATGTCTTTTCCAACTTGAAATATACAGTCATGCATTGTTTATTACACAAAATCTGTACCAATATCATGGACCATAAGCATCACTTGGCCCCTGAGTATAGTTTGGGGTCCTCCTCAATGCATCCTGTAAATGTTGTCATACTCTCTTAAAAATAAAGGTGCTTCATGATACCATAGAAGAACCTTTTTTTTCCTGTCTAAATGGTTTCATAAAGAACCTTTAACATTTGAAGACAATAGATTATGAAAAGGTCAGAAAGAGATTGTTCTTCAAAGAGCCTTTGCCTGAATGGTTCTTTGTGGAACCAAAATTGTTCTGTGAAGAACCTGTTAAGCTCCTTTATTCTTAAGAGTGCATGTATTTCACATTTTCAGTCTGTTTTTCTTAATTAGTGAAATTAAATTTTATAGGAGGAGTTGAATCATGTTGACAACAGGTTAAGTAAAAATATTAAAATTCAATAGCTCATAAATATTGCAAAATGCTCCTCTTTATAGTTATTTTTCTAGCTGACTGATGAGGTTATGGACACCGAAAGGTTACTGAGGTTAATACTGCGTTGCAATGTTTACAAGCTTTACACGTTTTCCGCAGTTTGAAAGTGTTGTACTGTATAATCCCTTATAAAATAGGCAACCTTTTGATGTTAATTCATGTTCATTATGTACTCTAGTAGTAAAGAGCAAGGTATAAAAGGTTCACGTGCTGCTTGAACTGAGGCACTACTCGCGATCGCGCCTGCCGCATTATAGGGAACGTTCAAATGTCGCGTCTTTTGCGCGCCCAAGTTCGTTATTTCAAATGTAGGCGTGCGGTATGCGTGCGTGCTTATAATGGAAGTGACACGCTCGTTTTTTCCAGGCGCGCCCACTCCGCATCGAGTTAAACATCTCAACTTTTCAGAATCCCGCAAGCGCACCGCAGATCATGGTTGCTTAGCAACGGCAGACGCCTCAGGAGCGCAAGAGCTTTCTGAGAAAAATCAGAAAGCAGCAAGCCTAGCGATTTCCACGCGTTTTTAGGTGCGTGATTTTGGAATAATTTTAAAGCTGATACTTTGTAAATGAAAAAGTAACAAAGCACAAAGATTTTTGCGATTAATGGACGGCAAGTGCACTTCAAATAATGAAGTTCATGCATTAACAGAACACAGCATGGACTAAGATCTTGTTAAGAAGAAGCCTTATGATTATAAACTAGAAATGTGGATATTGCCAATATCCACACAGATGACAGCTTTACCTGTTGTAGTTTGTTCAAGTTATGAACAAAATAGATGCTGTTTTTCTGCACTTTCTCTTCAAGTCTCCATCATTTCTCTCTCTCGCGCGCGCGTTTATCAGGTGTGTGTCAGCGCTGCTGCGCGGCAGATGAGGACTGTTTAAAACTCTAAAACTTCTATGCGCATTCTCTCAATGCGCGAACATAACAAAAGATGTGAATGCAAAACAATCAGGAAAAAAGGCATTACATGCAATTTTTTAAGAGATAACGTAAATACATATGCCTAGTCGCCAGTGGCGACCTCAGCAAAAACTTCACTCGCATTTTAATATTTATGGTCGCAAATGAGACCGTTTTAGTCGCAGTTTGGAGCCCTGTTATCTGTACCAATATTATGGACCATAAGCATCACTTGGCCAATGAATGTAGTTTTGGCTCCTCCTCAATGCATCCTGTAAATGTTGTAATACACTCTTAAAAAGAAAGGTGCTTCATAATGCCATAGAATAACCTTTTTTGTCTAAAGGGCTTCAAAAATAATATCTTTAATATCTGAAGAACTGTACATTTTAAAAAACGTTTGTGGCAAAAAAAGTTTCTTCAGATTATAAAAAGGCTTTAAAGAGCCTTTGACTGAATGGTTCTTTGTGGAACAAAAAATTGTTTCAAGAACCTTTTAAGCACCTTTAATTTTAAGAGTGTGTGTCTTTCACACTTTCAGTCTATTTTTCTACATTAGTAAAATGTAATTTTATAGGAGGAGTTGAATCATGTACACTACAGTTTAAGTAAAGTTAAAAGTAAAGTTAAAGTCTCAAATCCAAAGAGGTATTCTTTATCAAAGTTAAGACTCTGCCACTCCCCCTCCTAAAACGCCTCGTTTAAACATGCCCCCATGTCTACATCACTATGTGGAAATATTTGTGTAATACCGCCCAAATGTTCACACTAAGAAGGAAGGCACGTTTCAGTAACAGCAGTTAGGGTTGAAGCAGTCATATCAGGGAGATGCTGTGTGTATCTATGCTAAAGCAAAAGCACTTTCTTTGGCCTTCCTAAAGCAGATACATTTAGGAATCTTTAAGATTAACGTTACTTACAACAGAACAGAAAGGCATTTTACGGAAGACCGTTTCGTGAACCTTGGAGAGGAGGTCATTGTGACTTTGCTACAACAATCTGGTGCTTCTGAATCAGCAACTGGAAGTATGTTTTGTAATTAGTTAACGTATTTGCTACGGACTGTTAAAATGTGGAGCTTTGTGCATTGCGCACGCTGAGAGAGAGAGAGAGAGAGAGAGAGAGAGATACAGGGTCACACAGTGGAGTCAGCTGTCTTAATCGTCCGTGGCTTGTGTACTGCAAACACATACGTGCTTCATCTGTGTCTGTCAAGTGGACACTGTTCTCCTTTCAGGCTTGAACTGACATTATTAACTATCTGCATTTATTTTGAAAGTTTGCGATTATGGAGATGCGTGTTAAATTTCCAAAAAGTGCTCTCGGTGTTCGGCCAATAACAATGCACTTGGTCCAATCAAAGCAGACTGCACTTGTCAGAAGGAGGGACCTTGTAGAATATGACGCGTTTGAGAGGCGGGGCATAGAAGACCTACAATAATGTTGCATTACAGGCAGGTTTTTGAGCCTGTAAGTCACGACTTCAAACCACGACTCACAACTTTGTAACATTCCAGGCAAGTCACACCAAACTTCCTGAGCGCAAGGAATTTTAACTAGATTATTAATTTTATTGCAAAGTTATATTTTCCTAAAATTAAAGTACCACTTTAATAAACACTGCATCCTTAGGCAATATTATCCGTTGGGGCTGCCATTGTTGTTTCGCGGGCTATGTGACATCAGAGCTCGGAACTGGAAGTACATCGATCTAGTACGAGTTCACGGGTGGGAAGTCACGGGTTTGACTTCTGTTCCAGTGCATTTTCACGGATAGAAGGTTGGAGAAACATGGGTTACGGGTTGCCTGGAACGCAGCATAATGTACAGTATTTGAAAAATAATGTGATTTTTGAACATTTAAGCATGTCAACATATTCTGTTACACCAAAAACATTTAATAATGATCTTTTAAAAAGCATCAGATGACCCCTTTAAGATACTAATGATTTAGATACTATTGCCTGTAATGCTCTACTTCGCCAACAAAAAATATTTCCAAACAAAGCTACAGCGCTGTTTTGTGTCTCTAAGCAACATGACAGTGTTTTGTTCCTGAATGAATCAACCATTTAAATGATAAGGTTCAGTTGCAACGACTCGCTCACTAACAGTGACTTACTGCCACCTACTGGTGGTTTTGATTTCAGATTTAAAGTAATTTTTTAAAACTTTTTACATTTTTAATTTTTAAAATAACTGTAAATATCCATATTCAGAATTTTCGGTATCAGATTGGATCGGTTCTGAAAAAATGGTATCGTTGCTTCCCTAATTTTAAACAAATTGAAATACTATAAACGCGGAGCGATGACGGATTTGCCACAGGCAATAGTTGCATTTTTCATCAATTAGGCCTAATGTCTTAAATTATCCTTTGACTATGTTCTGGGCCATCATTAAGCAAATTTTTTGGGGGCCTGATGCCAAACTTATATGCCAACCCCTGGTTTACGTCATCAAAATGCTTAGACACGGAAACAAATGAAACACTCACTTGATGAGCTTTGTCCAGAATGCAAGGAACATTGACCATCCACTTTAAAGCCTGTGAAGTCTCCCTCCTGAGAAAGAACGATGGATAAAATGTAACAATTCAAAAATGTTAAAAATGTAACATCAAGTGATTCTCAAATACGTAGAAATATTTTCCCTTTCTCCCCACTGGCTAATCAAATAGCAGTTCAATGAATGTTTGCAGTCTATTCTATTACTCACTGCTGCCGAGTACAATGACAGATGGCAACACTACAAACTCCCTGCTTGATTGATAACACTGGAATTATACCGAACAAATATTCAACAAAAGACAACAGTTTCCATGAGTACTTAAATATAATAGGCCAGGCTTCACATACACCAAAAACAATCCCTGCTTGATCTCTATGAAAGACTAAGTGTTGAGAAATGCTGATACAATACAAATCAAAGTACTAATTTAATATAATAACCTTCTATAGAACAATGCACTATTTTTAAAGTTCAGCACATGGCACAAGTACTTATTTTTTCTCACCTGGTTCATATGTGTGAGAAGAGATGTGAACATTAACTATTAAAAGCTGCAATTTAAATATATGTGATGTGAGATACAAGCTTTCATGCAAGGCTCGAAAGTGCGATCATTTTAGTTGCATATGCTCCCTAAATTTAATGAGTGCAACATCAAAATATATTTGGGAGCATTTGTGAGAGTGCAAATAATTGTTGACCGGTGCACTATTATATCACATAATTAATTCAACTTCATCTTTACGTTCTTACGTTTAAAGCAGATTTTAGGTTGGTTAATATTAGCTGTCAAACATTCCCTTTCACTGTGCTCCAGTGAAACTGTGCTAACTAGCGCAGAAATGTGTATATATTTTTACACACACATAGTAGTTGTGGTGCTCCTAACTTTTTGAAGTTGGGAGCACCAGTGCTACAAAGTAAAAAGTTAATTTCGGGTCCTCATGAACAACGAGTCTGATGACAGCTCCGAAATTCAGTTATTATACTGACCTAAAAGCAGATGAAATTAGAAACATTTACCACTTAAAGGGCCATGAAACATTCACATTGTTTTATTAATTTAATAACTATATAGTGGCAAGTAACAGCATTTTTTGTTTATTTGCAAATGACTTGAAACAACAGAGTTCATGCTGAAATTATCCACAAAGGTCGGTGTGAAATGATCACAGAATGTTACTAAACCTCTCCACTCATGTCTGATGCTAGGACTTTAAAGAAATGTGCAGAGCTGCACCCAAGCGCAACAGAGCATCAGCTTCACATCAGTAACAGGTTCATTACTGGAAATTACTAAAAAACAGCAAACTTTGAAATGATTATTTCCAAAATACAACACAAATTAAAAGCAGAATCTTTAAGTCTTCAATGAAATCGAACCTTTGTCTATGTCTCTCTCAAACACCTCAAGAAAGATATGTCCACAGACACAGATAAACATCAGTGTCAGCATCTACTATAAACCATGCAATGCTACTAACAACTGCTTATGGGTCAAAAGGAATCAAGTTCAGTTTTTCATATCCCCATAAAGTGCAACTATACTTTCAACTAAAGGATAATGCTGGATAGCCCTCTCAAAGCAGATAGTTTAGAATTTAATTATCAAATTAAGTTAACAAAAATTACAACGCAGCAGTGAAGTTGTTTATAAACACTGCTACCTGACGTTGTACAAAAGGATCTATGATTTTTAGAAACAAGACATATTTTAATCATTCAAAGACGATTACTAACAGAATGCATACACTTTAAGGGTATCATACCGGATGCACGCCACGCCTCCCAAACGTCTGAACTAAATTCGTAGCATCTATTAAAATATCAAGAAAAACAGACCTGTCAACAACACTGGCATTAAATCCCATTAGCCGATAACTTTACACAAACTCCCTTATAACTAATCAGTGGACACCACGCTGTCACTGACCGACACACAATCCGGGTGTCCACTGCAAAACCGCTAGTCAGAGAGAAACACCCGCAATGAGATCTCGACAGCCCGACAAAACGATATAACTGGCGTCTCTTTAAATGCTCCCCGAAGGCTCCATCTCTGTAATCTGTCAAGCTCACGACCGTGCAACTATGATCGGGCGGGGGTGCATCTCTGCAGGCACGGACACCAGAAACTCAGCGACATGCTGATGATGATGCACTTGCTGCGCATTAGTACCGTGACTGTATTCCACTTGGCGAAGCACTCACCTCATCGCTCCCGCTCGTGCAGAATCCCGCCTCGCGCTGGCGCCTGTGTTTCTCCGCCAGCCCGAGCAAGCGCGACAGTGACGGATCCTCTCTCAGAGTAGCTCTAACGTCGACGGGCCTTGGCCCTTTTTCATCTTCAGTCCTCACCCGAACGACATGAGAGCGTTTCTCCGTCTTCAGCAGGCTCCGGGACGTCCATGGCCGACCTGGGAAACGGCAGCGAACTGTGGCAGAGGTGTTTATGGTCGCTACAGCAGCCGAGGCTGGTAATCCGCCTCCTGCTGCCGCCATTATTACATGCCACAACAACAACCTACGGCGCTGACTCTGAGCTCTCGGGAGGAACAAGATGGAAAGGCGCGAGATAGCGGAGGAAACGCACGGCATCATGGGAGATTTAGTTTTTCTTTTTGTTGGCCTTTTTGTAGGAGCATAAGTTATAAAAACATAATTAAAATAATACATATTCACCAGTTTAATGTCTGTAAAGTCTGGCATATAAAAAAAATTAAGTCATCAATTTTTTAAAAATGTAATAAACAGTTTATTAAACCTTCAGTTAAAAAAATAATTTTAAAAAGTTTCCTTATGTGTTTTATGATTTGTATCTTATATGATTTTTTGGCTTTTATGGCTCATGTAGTCTGAGAAAGGAGAATATGGAGCTCTTAAGGGGGGGAAAACAACTCTTTATTCAGAAATTATTCAAAAATGTATTCCCTATCAAAATAGCCTTTTTTGGTGCTGATATTTTTATTTTTAATAACAGTATAAAATACTGCTACTTACTTGCATAAAATGCATGTAAACATCAGTTGTCACTTTTTTCCTAATAATAATAATATATTTTAATGTTTAGTTTTATGATCAAAGCTCTGTCATTTTCATTGTGATGACAAAACGTATAATGATGACGACTAGGAGATCAATGTACAAATAAACATTCCTAAAAAGACTGTTGTATCATATTTGATTCTAAATTTGGACATGGATAATTAAGTTGCGTCAGTCCAGTAAATGTTAAAGTGCCCTATTATGGGTTCTTGTGAAAGGTTTATATGTTTGTTTTGGGAGTCCCAACAACAAACCTGCTTTGCGATGCCTCTAAAATGGCCGCCGTTACCCACAATGCACCATTCCATGACGTCTACGCCCGAGCTCTATAACCCGATGACATGCATGCAAGCTCAAAACACTTTGATTGTCTTATAATACGCATTTATTTTTACCTTTCTTGCTCAACGACTCCCAAACGATTCGCTAAACGATGCATTTTTCCAAAACCTTGCTGTGTGTGACGCTAATCTGAAGTGATTGGTCCTATTGGTCTTATTTTCATTTCATCATGACTGTAATGCCTGATAAAAGCCATAGACAGCAGAGTTTGTGAGCGCAGTGCTGCTTTGTGTACATCGTTACCAGGGAAACCGCTGATTTTACCGCTCCAACAGCGGCGCCTAGTGGCAAAGAATGAATTAGAATGTTCATTTAGACAAACGCGAAAAGACCAACAAGCAATGTTAATGTTTCTTGTTGATGTAAACGGCTTGCGTTGGGATTCGTTTTAAAAACGGCTCGTTTCAATGATTCAGAGTCGACTCTTTCTTTTGAGAGACACGGTGCACTTTCAATTTTAAAACTTGGCAGGATGTTTTCATTCACTTAGAACTGTCTTACACACTGCATGAAACGTTATATTTAAAAATCCATAATAGGGGCACTTTACTATTGAAATATTGCCCGCATTATAAAAGTTGTTCTTAGGTTTTCCTTATAAAAATCATTGAAATTTTCACAGCAAAAAGAAAAGTGCACCACAAACTGATACCTTTTTTAGGCTTTTACTTACTAGGTATGAATTATCAGTCAGAGAGCAGAAGGCATGTGGTAGATTGTGTACAAGAAAAACCTGATCATGCTCATAATGCAGAGGTCTTAGAAATGAATCATATATAAGGTAGGCTTCATATGGTTAGTTATTGTGTAGTTCTTTGACTACTGACATGATATAATTAAATTACATCCTCTGGAATCAATAGATTTTCTTATTTATTTTTATTTTTATTTTTTTGAAACCACATTATTATTTGTAAGTGTGAACAATATGAAGTCTTAATAAATATTTTGTCATTTGTAGATAATTAACCAGTAGATAATAAAAAATGTTTTTACATATCTCTGTTTCGGCTGCTCCCGTTAGGGGTCGCCACAGAGCTATTGCAGAGCTATTGGTTAATCAATGCTTCTATGGCTTCAACAAAGGCTCTTTTTTCAAGCTAAATTTTTTTAAACGTAAACAAATTCAAAGTAGGCATTTCTCGCGAAATAAAATATGTAAGAAATATCGAAAAAGGGGGGTTAGAATCTTTTTTTCCCAGAAGCCTTTGCAAGGAGTGTCGTCACAGCCTCGTTGGCGCAGTAGGCAGCGCGTCAGTCTCATAATCTGAAGGTCGTGAGTTCGAGCCTCACACGGGGCAAGGCAACATTTTAACTTCGCTAAGAGCAATGAGAACAATTATTAGGAATTTTCGTAAGATAAAGCTCAAAGTAAGGAAACACGAACTGAATCTTTTTTTATGAAAGAGCTGAGAATTTTTTAAATAATCGAATTATTTGATGAAGAGAAATCACTTTTAACAAAATAGTTCCCATGGCCAAATTTGCCCCAGGTTAGGGGTAGATTAACCCGAGTCGGTGGGTAAGATGCACCATCTGGCTGAAAACTCAGCATCTGATTCAAACCCAAGTGAAATTTTAAAAGATAACTTACCTCTCTTATACTAATTTAATAATTACATTTCCTTTTATGAGCAGTCATATTTATTTTCTCAAAGCTAACTTAACATAAAACCAACCAAATTAAGTTAAAAAATGTATTTTCAAATCTTTAATTGTTTACATTTCTGAAAAAATATGTTGAACACCAAAGTTGTAACTTCCCCCAAAACAGACTAAACACAGAGTTTATTGAGTTAAAAAAAAAAAAAATCAGGTATGTCAGATACATGATTATAGTGTGATGAAACTCATCTTCTGGTTCTTACCAGAGAAGGATTTGGTGACTTTGTCCCTATCAAATAAACTACAAATAATATGGAAATATCTGATAAACTAAACCTTTTGCATTATATCACTTTAAAATATCAATTATTTTACTGAACTCCAGTGCCTTATGGTGGGGTAAGTTAAAATACTGGCTCAATTTGCCTCATAGTTTACCAATTTGGGCTAATATTTAGCTAAATCACTTCTGTGGTTTTATATGTTGTTAAATCACCAAAGTGCATCCTAAATATTTTTTGACCTGGATAAATTTGCTTTGCCATTATATCTGTTATGCTAAAATGTTACTTTGACAAGCCAAAAACAGTTTTTAAAGTAAATATGTGCCTTCCACTTGCTTCTAGGCTAAACTTTGTGTTAATGTTTGGTTTTATGTGGCTTATTCAAATTATTATGAGGTTCCAACTGCAATAAACAATAGAGCTTAAGCATAAATAAAAATAATATTTTTGCCCGAAACGAATTATGAAGAGTAGAAGTGTTGAGCAATCTGAACAAAACAGTTCTGGTCCACTGCCACACAATGAATGACTTTATTGCAGCGCTGAAATTACATTTTGGTGAGAAGCACCAAAATCACACATTTAATTACATAAAACTCATTGAAGAATGATGAAAGGAGCTGGATGTTTATACTGACTCCACCCTTCAGAACTTCCATAACCCTGCTTTAACAGTTCATCCTTCCACACAGCAAGGAGTTGGATGCTACAAGACATGTTTCATATTTTTGGAGACTTTTGTAAACAATTATAATCAATTAGCTCTATAAATTACAGCACATTCTCCTTTAACCCCAGATTAACAAACACTGTTTCAAGTTCTAGGCTCTTTATTATTTCCACAAATAAGTATTTATACAGTGTAAAATTTTCTTATCAAGAAAAATGGCATAAACTTCATAATGGGATTTAACAATTACATCAACCAATACCCTTTACTCAGTCACTGTATATGAGTGATGCATCTGCTCAAACAGTTTTCACTCTTTTTTTAATGCATCACAAGTCAGGAGTGTGATGTTGAACCTATCATCACGGTGGGATAGATTTGCAAAAAGTGTTCAAAGAACCACAAGACTTTTATTTAATGTCCCTGATATATGTAAGAGAAGCAAATGGAGGATGCCAGCAGTTCACCAATCAGCGAGTGAGAGACCGTGACAGTTTTGCTTAAATAACTAGAAGTGACTAGATGAGCGAGAGACGCAGATATGAAGCGTTCAAGCATGTGCCTGCTGTTTCTGTTTGAAGTCTGCGATTCTGCTCTCCATTAAAGGGCGGAAGTGACGGATCAATCCCTGAGAACAGAGAAATATACATATTATACATTCTCAGTTAAAACATTTATGACGGCTTAGATTAATCGTGGATACATATTTGTAAATATTTTTTCTATTTGAATCAAACTATCTACGGATTCTCAAAAAAAAAAATGTAATAATAATAATAATAATAATATTTATAAATTACAACTATTCTGCCTTTACCTGAACTGGCCATGCAGCTCCATCTCCCAAAGCGCAGATGGTGTGGCCCTCAATCTGCTTGCTGATCTCCCAGATCATGTCAATCTCTGCTGACTGTGCATCGCCTTTCACAAAGCGCCACATCATCTTATTCATCCAGTCCACTCCTGAGGGGCCCAGAAGAGACAGACAGGTAAATATTCACTGTAATGTAACAAACTATACATGTAAATACTGTTAAATCTGCAGTTTCTTACCCTCTCTGCATGGAGTGCACTGCCCACAGCTCTCGTGCTTGTAGAATTCAATCAAGCGGGCAATAGCTCGAATAACATCAGTCTATGAAGGGGAAAACTTGTGTGATCAAATGGTCAAACACTCAAATTATCAGACAGGTCTTCTAAATGACCTTTTAAATAATATAAATGCTAATCAGATTTATTACACATTACATTTAAAGGCTACAATGTGGGCATAACATGAAGTAGAACATAGGTATATTTTCACAGAGGTGGCATGAATGCATTTACCCCGCAATTAGAATCGCATTAATAATGGTTTGAGATTAATGGGTTTTAAAAGAGTTCGTCTTTGTCATTCATCTTTCTGAATCATGTTTGTCACCAACTGCATGCAATATAAGATGAAATACAAGTCTGGGCCTGGGTTAATCATTTTAATTCATTTTTTCCATGATTAATCACACCAAATTAACCCGTTAAATGCACAGCCCTAGTTATTTTACAAATCAACTTACTGATTTATCCATGACAATAAGTGCAGCTGTGCCAAGACCGGTCTGGGCCTGAATGAGGGCGTCAAAATCCATGAGAACGGTGTCGCACACGTGGCGTGGGATTAGTGGTGTGGAAGAGCCACCAGGAATAACACACAGAAGATTATCCCAACCACCCCGGACACCTCCTACAGAGATCATATCAATAAAGGCTCAATAATCGTTAAGATCACACATGATTAGACCATGAACAAACCTTTCCATGTACAGATGGAATGATGTCTTACCTGCATGTCTTTCTATCAGCTCTTTCAAAGGTATGGACATCTCTTCTTCCACCGTGCAAGGGTTGTTGACATGGCCTGAAATGTTGAAGAGCTTCGTGCCAGAGTTCCTCTCTCGGCCGAAACTCAGAAACCACGTGCCACCGCGACGGCAGATGGTCGGTGCCACAGCTACGGTCTCAACATTAGCAACGGTTGTTGGACAGCCAAACACACCTGCAAAAAAACACGTCAAATTTGTAACTGGTCATTCTAAGTAAAATGTAACATTTATTTTATACATTATATATATGGTACGGTTCACTTAGAACCAAGGTGCTAGTAAAAAAAAAAAAAAATTACCAGGTACCAAGTACAAGTACTGTACCCAGTGAAAACCCCCCCCAAAAGGGAACCTTACAGTGCCGTACCATGCGGCGGAAAAACAGCATTATAGAAAATAAAATGTAACATAATATAAATAATACACCAAGAACTTTAATAAAAAAATAGAATTTGTTTGATTCTGACTTACCCACGTCAGCAGGGAAAGGGGGCTTCAGACGAGGTTTTCCCTGTTTTCCCTCGATGGACTCAATGAGGGCCGTCTCCTCTCCGCAGATGTATGCTCCTGCACCGCGCATCACAAACACATCAAAGTCATATCCTGAGCCGCATGCGTTCCTGCCAATCAGCCCTGCTGCATAGGCCTCGTTAATGGCCACCTGAGAGTAAGCACATAAACACACGAGGTCAATACATTACTTCCCTTTACTACTGTGTAGTACATTCTATCACATTTTCTCCAGAATTAATTCCTCTGAATAACAAGAAGATTATGGTTTTTATGTTTTTGAAAGAAGTCTCTTTTACCCACCAGGGCTGGATTTATTTAACCCCAAATATAATAAAATTGCAAAATATTATTTCTATTAAAAATAGTAAATAATGATTTCTACTTTATTTTATTTTGTATTTTAAAAGGTGTACTAAGCGATTTTTCGATTTTTGCCAAACAATGTTGATATTTGAAAGCACCAAAACAAACAGTTATACCCCAACAGGACCTCCCCTATTTTGATAAGTCCGTTAAAAAAGTTGATTTTTTCTTTTAAATCTAGCCAAAACCCATGTGTTGCCCATGTGAAATCACAGTAGCTTTAATTAGTAAACATTTATTATGAAATGACTGCATTTCCATATCAATCCATATTCCAACAATGCGCTGTCACTTTAATTCAGCGCATGCAGCACAGCAAAAATAGACTCGGTACGTAAACGATCGCTGCACTGCTGCAGAAGCACTGCTCCTGGAACGCACTGATGGACCGCAAGCGCGTGCAGTGTGAACGCTGGAATCCGTTAACATGGGTGTGTAAAAAAATATGCAACGCATACGCACTGCAGACGGAGTATGTGTGAAACGGGCGTTAGGGTTGTCGTGATAGATGGTGTTGACAGTGTAACCGGTTTTAAGCTGCGACACCGGTTACATCACTTTCCCACCATGACAACGTCATTTACTTTTTTTAAAGTATTCGTTTTTTCTTAAAATATTTATTTGAATTAAGTAAAAAACAATAATTATAATAATTTAGTTTAAAAGAAAGCATACACTATAATTAAAAATTATATTATATATATGGTTTTATCTTATTTAAACTGTGTAATTTATTTAGGCCTGTTTTATTTTCTTATTCGTTTTAAAAATGTTCTAATATTGGCTGGGCAATAAACGTTTATGGTTCTTATTTGTGTGGTTCCACAGTTTGCCGATTTCCAGGCTATGCCAGTATTACTGGTGTGGTCACACATCGATTACTAGACACGCCCCTTACCACTGATTGGCTGAGAGTGTGTATTGGGACTAGGTGTTTTTCAAAAATCACTTAGTGCACCTTTAATATCCTTGAAAATTTAATTTACTCCTGTGATGGCAAAGCTGAATTTTCTAGAGGCCTTCGATGTCACATGATCCTTCAGAAATAATTCTAATATGCTGATTTGGTGCTCAAGAAACATTTCTTCTTATTATCAATCTTGAAAACAATATTATTTTTGTGGAAATCATGATACATTTTTTACGGGATTCTTTGATGAATAAAGAGTTCTAAATTACAGCATTTAATTGATATATATTTTGAAACATTACATTTGTCATTATAATGTCTCTACTCTCACTTTTGTCCAGTTTAATGCATCCTTGCAAAGAAATAAATTAAAATAAATTATTTCTTTCAAAAAAATTTAAATGGTAGTGTAATGTAATAAAGCTATAACATTAGTATTTAGTAATGAATTTATCCTTAATATTTTAATTGATTTATTAATCAGTATTCTATTCATTATTCAGGTCTTTTGCAGGCTTCACATCAGAAGCATGTCTATGATGCCACTATAGGCAGCTTATTAGGTTCTGTAATGTAGCTTAGCAATAAACAATCTTTCTTCCTGTCTCTTAAAATGAATTCTGTTACAGGTATACGAGGGATCACATCCTTTATTTTTCACCTGCAGATTGGACGACTCATTGTAGAACTCTCCTCGGATGTAGATGTAGGCTGCACGTGCTCCCATGGCCCTGCCAGCCACCAGACAGCCCTCAATCAGCTTGTGGGGATCATTACGCATGATCTCTCTGTCCTTGCAGGTACCGGGCTCTCCTTCGTCAGCATTCACTACTAGATATTTAGGCCTGAGAGGGTAAAAAAAAGAAAGAAACTTGTATGCTGTTGTGTGACCTGATTTGATCCTAATGAAAAGGGCTAAATGTAGTTCCACTGGCTAAGAATTTACATCAGCGTTTGCAGAGTCATGTGACTTTGTCATGTAACCCAGTAATTGTTGATATGTAAACTACCTGCCATCACTGGGCTTGTTCATGAAGCTCCACTTCATCCCTGTGGGGAATCCAGCACCTCCTCGGCCACGCAGCCCTGAGACCTTAACTTCATTCAGGATCCAGTCCACTCCTTTATCCAAAATCTCCTTGGTCTTGTACCAGTCACCTCTCCTCAGGGCACCCTTCAGCCTGAGATATATGAACAATTCATCACATTTAAAACAAGCATTATGGTGAGGTGACAATCATATCTATGTATACAAACACAAAGGAAGTTAATATGCAGAATTTAATATGGAGTTATGGAGTGTGTGTGTGTGAAGCCCGCAATTTGAGATCTAAAACTTGCAATTCTGAGAAAAAAAGAAAAAGTCTGAATTGTGAGACGTGAACTTGCAATTTAAGGAGAAAAGTCTGAACTGTAGATAAAAAGTCATGATTACCTTCTTTTCTTTTCTTTTACCTTCCATACCAAATAGGGAATTTTCAATAGTAAGTTTATCCTGTCTTTAGATATAATTCATAACACAATTTCATATTTTTTACCTCCAGTCATGACGTCCATAAAGGTTAGTGAATATTCTGTCCTGGTCAGCTAGAGGTCCAAATTTGGTCTTCTTTGGGGTTTCCTAAGGGAAACATACTGATTATAGCCCGTTTCATTGATCATTACTTATGCAGAGAGTGGATTTGAGTAACTAGTCACCTGTTGAGCTGTGCTACTGTTGTATCGCACCGGTGTCATGGGGTTTGGGGGAGAGGCAGTGCTGATGGCTACAGAAGAGCGTGATGCACCAGCTGCAACCACAGCAACCGGGGCACGTGAAGCCCCATTGGTGAGAACCCGGCTCAGAACGGGACAACCGAGACAGGACAACATCTTACCTGAAAGAGATGGATCGTACAAAGAGCATTAAAGTCCCCCTCATCACTAAAGCTGTATCACATGTGCACTGTTTACAACTCCAGTCGTTATGATCCATTATTATTAACTAAAACTAAAACTATTCAAAATAGTTTTTGATAATTAAAATAAAGCTAAAATTTAATTTAATATAAATATTAGATACAAATTTCTGGGGGGGAAAATCTACGACAACTAAAATGTTGCCTTTGCAACTAACTGAAATATGTTTAATATAAAGTGTCAAAATGAAATTAAATAGAAATACAAAAAATTTAAAAATACATAAAATTACTAATGATTGAAAAAAAAAAAAAAACAACAACATAAAAATGATTTCTATTGTTATCGTTGCATTAAATGTTCACAAAATCAAATGTTTGCATGTTTGTTGGGAACACGTCGACCGGGGGGGGAAGAACTGAACATCCCAAAATAATAATAGCAAATAAAATTAATTCACAACACAAACTTTTGAGGTTCAACAATGTACCATAATCCATACATGAACTAAAAAGCCCTCAAAATGCATCAAAACTTCAGACAAGAGAATAGTTAACGCAGAGATGGAAAGTGTAAATAGTTCAGCTGCGGCAATAAACACACATCCATATAGATCAAAGAGAGCCTCTATATTAAACATCATTACATAAACACACAAGCTAAACTCCACAGTGACCTCCACGATCATCATGTCACTTGCGACATTGCACGACGTTATTGTTTGAATTTCTTTTAAAGAAGGTATATGAGGTTGTCAAAAACTGAAAAACTCAACAAAAGAACGCAAACCTTGATTAAAATGAGAAAAATCGAGCAATAAAGCATAACCGCTGCTTACCTTCGTGATCTCCCTGGATCAGCGTTATAAAATGTAAGCGGAAGGAATATAGCGCCAGACCCGGATGTAATAACGGGTTTGACCTGTTGTGTGTAGAGGCGCTGTTGCATGTAAAATAAAAAAAAAGGTTAATGTAAAATAAAGCCTTAAAGCCTTTAAATACCCCTTAATAAATTAATAAAATAAACACTGATATATGTGTCAACCTTAAGATACTTCATTTGATATTCCGTTATCTAGCAATACAATTTTAAGTCTGGTTTAATTGTTCAAATAATATTTCTACTTAGTCAAATAACGTTACTTCATAGTCTCATTATTTCTCCCCAATTATAAATAGTACAAACCACTTAATTTGGTTTGAAGTGCAGTTTTATTTAGTGTTTAGTATGAAAAGAATTTAAAAAAAGGAAATTGTAATTCCCCGTAAATAATAATGGCACATTAAGCTGGTAAACGTAATATATTCTACCAAACAGTATGTAGACTTATGCACAGTGACTGTATTTATCAGTTAATAATATACATTAATAATATATTGGCATATGAAAGACATCAAATTAACATTAATATTCAAAATCTCAGTTGTTTTGCCTTAATACTCCTCATTCATCTCTATAATTTGACACATTATGTGGGGTAATATATATCTCTTTTTTTCTTTCCAACCACAGAGAAGAGTAGAGATGTTACTAACAAAACATAATCTAACATTAATATATCATCTGCTCCTAAGTAAATACATATATTTTATAGCACATTTGAAAACAAATCATAACCGATTATTACAGACAAGAAAGGGCTCAGGCCAAACGGAAATGAGTTTAATCAGTGATTATGTGACTCATATTGTTTAATACTTTAATTTGAAGTTAAGAGGACAATGGGGAGATGTTCAAGCTCATCCATGTCTTTCAGTTAGCAGACATCTTTTCTTACAGTGCATGATTCTTAAGTGCTCAGTGTTGATCCGGAAAGCAGATAGAATGCACTATAATATTGTATTATAAAACAACTAATATATTATTTTCATTGGTTTAGCTTGATTTGACTATCCGTTTGCCTCCATAAGGAATCAATGATACATCTAGAGACCTTTCACCAGCAGCACCACAATAATGAAAGCTTGGGTAAGTGCAACACTGTTTTCGTGCTGGTGGCTTGTTTAAATAAAAGCAGTGTCAAAGACATCAAGATTAAAGAGTTAAACACTGAGTTGTACAGAGTTACCATATTCAAATCCATCGTGGATATATTTTGCTAAATGCAAAATTTAAAGGGAGCAATTCCTTGACTAAGGGCGACTATTACTTAGCTTAGTAGAAATTAATTTTATTGTATCGTTAATGTAGTTGTATTATAATATATATTGCTGCATATACATGTTTTACCACATTCATCGAGGTCCCTGCTAAAGTAATGGTTTCTGACTGAAATGAATTACATGAATCTAGTATCTCAAAAGTCAATAAAACTTTATCAAAACTACAGGACTGATATTGTTTATTTTTATGTTCCAATACATTTCAATGTCAAATTAAGAATAAGAAATAACTATTTGAATTCACACCATACTGCAACTGTACATTGTCATTTAAGTCAATTATATGGATACTGTAACACCATGGTTTTTTCTATATTCAGTCATTTTCGGTGAGTCTGTCAAAGTTCAATAAGAATAAGAATCCATTAGTCCCCATCGTCCTCCACACTCTTGTGTGAACGCACAATGCTGTTCCCCTCACGCTCCAGACGGTCCACCGCTACGCTCTCAAACGCCCTCCTCATTAACGGATTCTCCTCTAAGACCTCATTAAAGCTGCTCACACTCAGTGAATAAAGTCTGCAGTACGTGTTGGCTCTGACACTGGCTGTACGACGTCCACGGGTCAGCAGACAGATCTCTAGAAAAGAACATCTGTTGTAACATCTGTGTATAAAGCTAACACTTTTTTATCTTGTGAAAGCAAGGAAAAATCAAACTCACCCCCGAAGTAGCAGCCATCATTCAGTTTCTTCACTTTTTTGTCATGAGTGATCACACTGACGCAGCCATGCTGAATGAAGTACATTTTACGACCAAGCGTCCCTTCACGGATGATTATATCACCCGGCTGAAAGACCTCGAAGCGTAACTTTGTGAGGAGCACTGTGACGAAGTGAGGATCAGCATTCGCAAAGAGAGGCATATTAGCCACCAGCTCACGGCAGTTATAGTTCACTATCTCCTGCAGGTCACACACACAATACAAGATGGATTAGGAATACTATTGTAATCTACCAATCCACTGGACAGTTAAGTTCTGACCTAAGATTAAGTTTATGGATAAGGATTTGTCATTTTTAGTTGAGACATGCTAAGAAATAATGAGACACAAAACCTTTTAACATTTATGACATTAACCAAAATGCTTTTTCAATATTTATATAAACTAGGGTGTGCACAACTAATAATTTTTCTAGCCAAACAAGTCTGTCTGATGAAATGTCATAATTTCATAATGTGAAATGTGATATGGTTACATTTGAATTTTTTTAAGGTGTCCTTGCTATAGTACAATTATACATACAAGTACTGAATAATATTAATTAACTACATGTACTAACTTTATGGTTAGGGTTAGGATTTGTTTTTGGGTTACTTGCATGTAATTATGCATAATTAATTGTTTTTATAATAGTAAGTATATGTAACAAAGACACTTTAAAATAAAATGTTAACTGCGATATTTCAATAATTAAATAATAAATAGGATATTATTTTCCTATTATTAAATATGTTAATCAATTGTCCAAGCAAAACAGACATTTTGTTTACATATGACAGTTATGTGACTGACCATGCAAGCAGCACAAATGTGAATTAATTATGTCAATCAAAAAAGAACAGTCAGTACTGAGGTGGAGCAAGTTACACGAAAGATCTGACCAAAACATGAAAGAGGAAATAGAAGAGAAACCTCTTTTAGCGGGTCACTGAGTTCTTCGAGGATATTTTCCTCGTCAAACATCTTTCCCTGGAAGCGGTGCTCATAATAATCATGGATCCTCTGCCTCATGTCAGCCGGCAACTTGTGGAAAGACATGTACTGTTCCACTTGTTTGTACTGTAACAAACCAAACAACAAAACTGTTGACAAGGGGGGAGGTTGGAGACTCAAAAATGCTTTATTGAGAAACTAGTACCTTCTCTTGATACTGACGATGGGAAGCATCCAAGGACTGGATAAGGTTAGTGGCATTGCCCAGGAACATGGCATAACAGGTGGCACCAACAATCATGCTGATCATTGTGAGCCAGACATCAGTTGTTCCCTCAGGTGCCTGAGCACCATATCCTATACACAACATATGGCTCATGGCCATAAAAAGGGCATAGGAGTATTGGACATCCCAAGTGGCATTCTGACAGAGAAAGACATTGGAAATTTTAAGCAAAATGTAGAAGTTTAAGATTTTGATTAAGTGCATTTTCTGTTTGCTAATGGTTTAATGTGTCTTTGAGACACTACCCAAGATCTTCAAACATACCACCATGTTGTTTTTGGAGACCCAGCAGTTTGATGGGAAATCTTGCAACATGGGCACCATGAACTGCATGCAGCCATCCCAGTGACACAGCAGGAGCATCATTCCAATCAGATTCACTATGCGAACTACTGCGCTTGCAAGGTCATAGGTCATATGGAAGATCTATTAAAAAAAAAAGATGATAGATCTACAGTCAGCACTAGAAGATGGAGCCACATTTACTGTTGCTTGGTGAATTCTCACAGGCAAAATTCAGTCACTTCAATCCGCTTGAATCTTGACGTATTGAATGCTGTTTCCGGTTCTAAACCCTACCCATTTCAATTGAGAGTACAGTCTCAACAACCTTTATAAGCACTGTTTATTCATATCACACATTTAAGCTAAGCACGGAACAAAGGGTTATTTAATGTGTTGATGTAAGTTTCACTGAAAAAGGAAGTTTGGCTTCGTTTACATCGCAGCCCACCAAAGCAGCATTTAAATCTTGTGACAACAATAGTAAAAAAAAAAATAAGTCTACTAGATTCCCCCTTCATATTAAATATACAACGGTTACTTAAAAATAGATATCATTTTCAGTAAAAGAGTATGAAAAACATAATATATGTTATCTCTTCTCCTCATTATTGCTCTTAATACTGTAGAATTCAACCAATCAGATGACGACTTCAAAACTCCTGAAGTGTTTTCAATTTTGTGTAACATATGCATCAAACGGTCTGTGGGCATTGGATCTGAGACTGAGGTTGAGACTATTGCTCTGTATTGGTAAACAACGCATCCGTTTCAATGTGCAGGAGTGTTTTGTGATTGTAGCGACATGTAACTTAGCTTTGTTTTTCTGCTGGAATCTCTATACTACTTTTACATTGTTTGTTTTTAATGTAAACTGCTAGCACAGCGTCTTAGCATTCAGTTAACGTGTTAGCTTGTCATTTACATTTAGCATTTCCTACCGTTTTTTTTCTCTCTCGCTCTATTTCTTTTCTCTCTCTCTTACTCTGTTTTTCACGCGTTCATTAAACAACTGTGGTACATCATTCAATAATCACAGTGAGTCATGGCTTCTTCTCCTGTTCTTGTCACTTGCACTGCTTGCCACATGTATAGTGTAGACTTCTCTGTCAGCCGCAAGTGATTCATGGGATAAATGCAGGGAAATAGTTCAGCTGATGGGAGTCGCAAGTCGGAGATCAACAAAAATATAATTAAAGAGGTGTGTGAACCTGCAAGTTCGATTTCAGACACTGTAATATGTTCTGGTCCTCTCCCTGCTTATCGCGGTGATGAGATACACAGCAGAATGTTGTCTCTCAATGGATGGATGTCTAAGTGGTGCCCGCAGAATAACATTGGTTTCATAGACAATTGGACAAGTTTTTGGGGCAGACCTGACCTGTTAAAAAAAGATGGTCTTCATCCCTCCACTGACTTAACAAACCGTCTGCTATCCGCCTCACATCAGAAGTCAGTAAAAATCACATAGAGAATCCTACACCTAGATATCATACTATAGATACTGCGTCTGTTCCACAAACTAGCTAGTACAAAAAACGTCCAAAACAACTTAAATGTAACAATTTAATTAATGTTCAACAAGTAAAACACCGATAATACACATAATACAGATAAACAAATGATAAAGCTTGGCTAAATTAATATTTGGTCTCCTTCTACACTACTTTATTACTTTAAATTAGTCTACACCCCAAGATTACCGTTGTAAACATGAGCCGCATTCAAAAGGTAAAGGGTGAGGTGTTGCTACAATTTATAGTAATATTTATAAACTATGGTTTCAAGAAAAATTCATTTGAAGTGATGGTGCTTGAATTAATGGTGCATTATATAGAGAAGTAAGTGTTAATGATAAATATCCCCTGTGATGTTTGTACTGGGTACTGTATAAAGGTCACCAGGGTACCATACAGACTTTATCAAAGAATTTGATGATTTTAACTGCTGGCTACAGTTAAAGTTTTAATTGTTGGGGATTTTAATATCCATGTTGATAATGAAAAATATGCATTAGGATCAGCATTTATAAACATACTGAACTCTACTGGGGTCAGGCAAAACGTAATGACCTACTCATTATCGTAATCATACTTTAGATTTAATACTGTCATATGGAATTGATGTTATTGGCATTGAAGTGATGATCTCGGATCATTATCTGGTTTTGTGTATACTCCATATAGCTAAAGCTGCAAATTCAACTCCTTGTTACAAATATGGTAGAAGCATCACTTCCACAACAAAAGACTACTTTGTAAATAATCTTCCTGAGCTGTCTCAATACCTCAACAAATCCAATAGTTCAGAAAACATGATGTAACAAAGTATGGGCTCTCTCTTTCCTAGCACTTTAGATATGGTTGCTCCTTAAAGACGATTAAGGAAAAAACTCCAACAATGTGGTATAACGAACACAATCGCACCTTAACCCTTAGGGGACTAAGCCCTTTTTGGTCCGTTTTCTCTATTTTTACATTTCGGCTTATAAACCATATGTAATGATGATGGACCACCATGAATTTGGTATCAATGGATTCAGAAGACCCTAAGCTACCATAAGCTTGCATGCAATATGTTTATAAAGGAAGTATGAGTGAAAAATTGTACAATAAACTAGAGAATTTCAAAAACGAAAATGAGATTTTTGTCATTTATTACTGAAAATCCTACCTCACACAATAATAGTGAAAAGTTTTTGACCCAAAAATATATTTTTCAAACCCTTTGCTTGACAGAAATGGGCTAATGTTCAATCAAATGTGTAAAAAACAATTAAATAATTAACTTTATTTACAAACAGTCCTAGGCGTTTTTTTATTTTTGGGACTAAGCCCTTTTAGGTCTGTTTTCTCTATTTTTATATTTGGGCTTATAAATCATATGTAAAGGAGATGGAACACCCTGTGTTTGGTATCTATGGATTCAGAAGACCCTAAGCTATCATAAGCATGCATGCAATGTGTTTATAAAGGAAGTATGAGTGAAAGAAAATGTACAATAAACTAGAGAATTTCAAAAACGAAAATGAGATTTTTGTCATTTATTACTGAAAATCACAGAATCACACAATATAGAACAGTTTTTGAACAAAAAATAAATAATACATTTAAAAATCTTTGCTTAACAGAAATGTGTTATTGTTTAATCAAATATATAAAGAACAATTAAATAATTAACTTTTTTACAAACAGTCCTAGGCATGCCAGAGAGCAAAGCAAGGCCTCTCCAGGAAGTTGCAGAGGGGCACCTGGCATGCCCCACACTGCCAGGGGGTCTTGTTGTACACTTTGCTTGCCTTGCACTGCTCACAGTACTTTCTGACATCTGCAGGCTTGTGTGCAGGGTTTGCTGGGTCCAAGGGAGCAATGGGTAGGGGTGTGTGGTGAGTTGTCCTGTCTGCATCCTCAGTTGTTACCCCTGCAAGTTGAGCACAGAGCTCCTCCATAAAGTCTCTGTGTGTCAGTGGTATAGTATTTTGCTCTTTACACAGTTCTTTGTGGAGGATGTAGCTGTTGCATGTGGCGATGTCCACAAAGTGCAAGAACATAGTCTTATACCATCTGTTTGCTTTGTGGTGAGCAGAGGTGTACTGGATGAGCTGATCAGACAAGTCAACACCACCCATGTGTTTGTTGTATTCCACAACTGGAGTGGGAACTGGAATCCTCACTTTCTCCCAGGTTCCATCTGCCTTTTTTTGCCTTCTCGTGACCGTCTCCGATGTGTAGGCTTGATGGATGGTCGAGCAGATGGACACCTCTCTTGTGTCCATCCACTTGACGAAGAGCAAGTCATCATCTCGGATCCACCTGATTGTTCCTCTTTGGGATTTTTTGGAGAGGGCATTCACAGTCGATTTAGGGGTGTCCTTCCTCCCCTGTCTATATGTACCACAGGCTCTAAAGTGCAGAGATGACAGGTGTCTGAAGAGCTGAGGACTTGTATAAAAGTTATCACAATAAATGTGATAACCACTTCCCAAATGTGGTTTGTCCAGGAGGCCCACAACTGCATCATAGGAAAGTCCAAAGCCAGTGGGGAACTTTGCCTTTCCTGTGTACACGGTAAAGCTAGATGTATAACCTGAAGAGTCAGCCAAGACAAACAGTTTGAATCCCCACTTAGTCGGTTTGTCCTTTATGTATTGTGTCATTCCTGTTTTGGCTTTTGTCGCCACCATCCTCTCATCTATTGCCAGATTTTTTTGGGGCTGGTAAAAGGACTTGCATGCTGCCATGATTTCAGTCATCAGAGGCTTGAGGCGAAACAGTGGATCATGGTCTGATGTTCCCTTTTTGCTGTCATTTACAACATCCTCAGCCGGATCGCTCATGTGCACATTTGAGGAAATGGAGAGCCACCTGTCCCTTGGCATCACTTTCTTTGGGAATGGAACTGAAAAAATGTTTTTTTGCCTCCAGTAAGATTTCACTGATCCAAGTTTTAGCAGTCCCATGAAAATCACAAGTGCAAGATATTTTAGGAAGTCTGTGGGAGTGACATCAGTCCATTTGAATTGAAGTCCTTCTGATAACCTCTTTGTAGCTTGCTTATTTGTGTTGCTGCATAATGTTCTGATGACATTATTGCTGAAAAAAAGCTGGAACAAATCAAGTGGACTGTACACTTTGGATTTATCGAGTTGCACTCCTGGGGGCCTGGCAGGGGCAAACCTGGGGAGAATGGGTGCCACATCTGGATCGTTTTCAGTTTTCCAGTGTTGTTCATGTGTTGTATGGTGTGGAGAGCGTGATCTTGAGCGGCTCAGCGTGGGCCTCTGAACACTCTCGGTAGAGTGTCTGCGTGTTAGAGTTTCTCTCCTCGGTGGAAGCTGAGGTGCCGGTGTAGATGACGTGTTTGGCTGGCTCCATCTCCTCCTCGGTGGAAGCTGAGGTGCCGGTGTAGATGACGTGTTTGGCTGGCTCCATCTCCTCCTCGGTGGAAGCTGAGGTGCCGGTGTAGATGACGTGTTTGGCTGGCTCCATCTCCTCCTCGGTGGAAGCTGAGGTGCCGGTGTAGATGACGTGTTTGGCTGGCTCCATCTCCTCCTCGGTGGAAGCTGAGGTGCCGGTGTAGATGACGTGTTTGGCTGGCTCCATCTCCTCCTCGGTGGAAGCTGAGGTGCCGGTGTAGATGACGTGTTTGGCTGGCTCCATCTCCTCCTCGGTGGAAGCTGAGGTGCCGGTGTAGATGACGTGTTTGGCTGGCTCAATCTCCTCCTCGGTGGAAGCTGAGGTGCCGGTGTAGATGACGTGCTTGGCTGGCTCAATCTCCTCCTCGGTGGAAGCTGAGGTGCCGGTGTAGATGACGTGCTTGGCTGGGTCAATCTCCTTCTCGGTGGAAGCTGAGGTGCTGTTGCCGGTGTAGATGACGTGCTTGGGTCGTTATCATTACTGAAATAAATGTAAAAGGAGAGAGCAAATACACAATAAAACTGATAGCTTTTTTTTGTGTCAAAATTCAATGTAGAAAAAAATAACTCCTATAAACTCATGTAACACTATGAAACTCCACTGTACACTAAATTGTACACTTCACTTAGTTGAGTAAGTCAGTCTATTGAAACTAATTTCACACCACTCTTGAACTGAGTTTACAGGGAAAGAGTAGTATAGTACACTAAAACAAATATTTCATGCCTCAATCGCTATCTGACTAAAAATCCAAAACATATACATACTCAAGATGTATGATATAATAAATTATAATGATAAAGAGGTTATTTGAAGTTACATACCAGTCCTCAAATGGATCTTCCCCATCCTGGTAAAATACTTCGTCATCTGTGTAAAAGCTGTCTGCTCCAGATTCCTCGTCGCTTTCCAGTAATTGTTCCAGAGCTTGTTCTGCTGTAAATCTTTTAGTGCTTGTCATTTTGCTAAATCAATTCTCGCTCTCTGTAACACTCCGATCGCTTTCTGTTTTCTCAACCTGATGCTGATTCTTCAATCGCTTATTATTACACCCAGCTGCCGGTGTTTTACTATAGCCATGGTAACCTTCCTCTGATTGGGTTAGAAAATGTTCCTCCCAGCGACAACAGGGTCCTCTGAATGGCTAGATTACATCATGGTAACCTTCCTCTGATTGGGTTAGAAAAATGTTCTTCCCAGCGACAACTACAGAGTCCTCTGAATGGCTAGATTGCATCATGGTAACCTTCCTCTGATTGGGTTAAAAAAAATTCCTCCCAGCGGCAATTTTTCCATTGGTTGTTGCGTGTTGAATCTGCCTAACAGAATCGTTTATGTTGGGCCTGTTTACGTAGTGGTATTGCGCAATAAGGGAAGCGTGTTATATACAAACTGGATACCGCTGTTTTCAGTGGAATCTGAGGAAGACGGTAAAAAAGACCGCATCTCTCTAGCATTAATAGTTTTTGAGATAACTACACATTTGTAAAAGTATGCCATTTTGGGCGGTACCGCCTAATCCGTCCCCAGAGGGTTAAAGAGAGCAGCCCAGAAAATGGAGCACAGCTGGAAGAAAGGTATTTGTATTGCATGGAGGGAAAGTACTTCTACTTATAAAAAAGCTGTAAAAACTGCTAGATCTGGTTACTTTTTATCTTTTTTAGAGAAAAACAAACACATACCCCAGAATTTATTTAATTCAGTGGCTAAATAAAAAAATAAATAAAGCATCAACAGGTACAAACATTCCCAACAGCACAGCTGTAATGACGTTATGAACATCTTTTCTTCCAATATCAATAGAGTTAAATTTCTAACCCTGTAGCCGTCAGCAACAGTATCCCCTCAGGAACAATTCCATGCATTCTCTACTATAAGACAGGAAAACTTGCCTAAATTTTTCAAACCATCAAAACCAACAACATGTATGTTAGACCCGATTCCATCTAAGCTACTAAAGTAACACTATAAAGCCATTCAAAATAAACTAAATAAAAATTCGTTTAAATTACTCCAAATAAAAATTAATCTTGATATTTGCTAAAAATTACAGAATTAGTAAATTACCGGTGCATTTGAACTTTAACCTTAATTGATTGTTATATGTTGGCAAATGTAAAAAACACTAAAAACTCTGTTTAAAAAAGAAGTATTGCTCATCATGTATATTAACAAAAAAACATGGATGTTTGTTATGGATAGACAATTGCTTGTCATTGGAATATTGTTGTGCTTGATTTGCAAAAAGTCATTCTAAAAACCTCTGTCATAGTGCATTTTATTGTTTCCCTCAGACAAAAGTCAAATTTCCTTTTCTATTCTAGTCTCGATTTCCTCTATCCTTTTCTCTTCCTGTTCTTTTGCTCACCTCTTCCCATTGATGAATGTAACGTATAAGTCTGGATAAGCGCAACAATCTGAGCAGACTGAGGATCTTGGTGAAGCGGACGATGCGCAAAGCCCTGGCAGTGCGGTACACCTCTGCTGACTCAAGCCGGGCTTCTATATCCACCACCAGGAAGATGTAATCTACCGGAATGGAGGAGATGAAGTCCACCAGAAACCAGCCTCGAAGGTAACGCCGACTGATCACTTGTGGGTCCAGGATGATTTGGGTGTTGTCTCCTTCAATAATACCAGTACGAAAGTTGAAGACAAGGTCAGCCAGGAAGAGGGTGTCCGAGGCCACGTTGAAGGTGATCCACGGCAGTGTGTTCTGATCCTCAAAGAAGGTGATGCCCCATGGCAGAATGACGAGGTTGCCCATCATCAGGCACAGCATCACCAAGTCCCAATAGAACCTGTGTGTGAAGATGCATGATATAAAGAAAAAAAGATGGATTCTAGAGTAGGTACATTAAAATTCATAACTACAAATCAACCATGTGATTCAAATTAAAGGATGGACCAATGTAACAATATATTTAATATCACTATTTTTATATATTATGGCCGATAACTGATAAATAGTAAATATTACAATTCTACACTATTTTCTCAAAAGAAATAACAAATAAAATACTAAAAACTAAAATCACTAGTGGAAGTAGGCATCACAGTATTATATTGTACAGTATGAAAAATGGATATTCACTTTGAGTTGATGTATTTTGCTATATTTAACTTATATTTATAAATTCTTAGTGTTCTTAAATATTAATGTAAAAGAGCATAAGATGACTAACCTAAATGTAAAAATATGCCAAATGAGAGGCGAAATTAAAAATTGAATACTAGACAAAGAATATATATATATATATATAAGAAAGTTAAGCAATGTGTCGTTCATTCAATGTGTCATAATTTAGCTCTTTTGTATGAATTTTTAAGATTTCTTGCAGCTAACCTTGCCTCGAAACTAAACAACATAAGTTACAAAAATGTGTTAAAAACAAAGCAGAGGAAAATGTTATCCTTTATTTCTTATGGTTTAAAGATCCAGGCTGATAACCTTAAGGTCGCTGGTCTGAACCAGTCTTTCAGAGTGCTATAGGGTGACTGTCCCTGTAATGTAATAAGACACTATCCTATGCCAACATCACACGTTTCGTGGAAATAAATTAAATCAACCCCACATGTTTGCCGATAACTAAAAGTTTTTCTAAGAAACAAATATGTGACCCTAAAGCATGTCTGGTGTTACAAATGAAACCATCATGGACAAAGTTTGATTTAAATGCTCAAGTGCAAAATAAGACATTCATTCAAATAAGTATCGACAACTTTGAGCAAACAGAATAAATATGTCAATTACATGTGTTGCAAAACATTCCTCTCCATGTTAATGAAGTGGTAATGGGGACGTCATGAATGTACTGTATTGTATGCGACTGATTTAAACTGAGATATGCACCCTTTTACGCACTACCATACATGTGCTGGGTGGTTTGAAGTTTCAATCTGTGGTCATATTCTCCAAAGTTAAATTTTAGACATATTAAGCACATATCAGTCTTATACTCATTAGTCAACTACTCGTCAGCTAAACAAAAAGATTCAAGTTGTAACAGATCATGACCTTTTCACCTTTATCATATTTTCCCCAGTAAAAAGTGCAAAAGTAAAAATCCCAGATTAAAACAAATGTTTAATGATAGAAAAAAAATTCTACAATTATCTACAATTACATTTAAATTATTCTCAATTATGTTCTTCATCACATTTTCTATTAGAAATATACATATAGCAGTACTGTTATCATTAACTAAAAATATGTTTAACATATTTATACATTTAATATGTTAACTGAAATAAAATATTTAAAAAAACCTATTTTACTTAAATTAGTAGCCAAGGCAACATTTAAATTTTTCATTTGGTTTAAGTTGAAGTAGGAAAATTACAAAAAATTTAATTCAAATAGATTACAAACTAAATAGACACATTTTAAAAATGATTTATTATAAATTATATTTTTGCCATCATCACATTCTCCTGTTAAAAAGAGTAAAAGTAGACATTAACAAAATAGTGTTGCATGTTATGTCTAAGTATAGAGTGGAAGTAAAGTAATAAGCAGCTCGCTTGGAAATTTAGGTAAAACAGTTGATAAAACAGCAGTAATTTGCTCAAGGGTTTGTTTAACTGTATCTAAAAAGAAGATTTGCACATGAAACAAATTATGGTAAAATAAGACGTGTAGCTGCATGGTGATTCTAGTGCCTCACTAAATTGGATTAAAGACTTTTGATCTCCTACTTATGCACACAATTCTTTTCTCTTGGGACTCTGTGTATGAAAAATTGAGTTCCTATTACCGATAATGTCTTGTTTTAAAAAAAAATAAAAATCTGTTTATCCCTTTACCTCTTGCTGCTTTCTCTGTGTATGTGTTTCAGAAGAAGAACATCAACCTGACACTGTAACCAAGTGGGTCTTTCCAGCCCATCCATGAACGCTGATACCCTTTCCAGCTAATGGTAACTCTAGAAAGGAAAGCGCTGTAACTGACCTGTGTTGTATTGTGTTTTTCTGAGCTGGTTCAAAGGTTTGTGCTTATCATCATAATAATTTACGTCATAATTTGAGACGTAAGTGCTTGTGGACATTGTATGATTATTGACAGCAAAGAAATTGACATGTAAAACCAAGGTGTTTTCTCACATGACAGAGATTCTCTATTGTTATACATCAACCACTCTGTTTTTTTGTTTTGTTTAAAAAAATAATAATTTCCCATATGATGCTAGGTCCACCCTTAAGTTTCTATAAAACTCTGGTTCCAGGAGCCTCTAATGCATTTAGTTTTTCAACAATTGTATTATCTATTAGGTAAAAATCTTAATTCTGAATTAACATTGTATAATCTGAGCAACCAAAATGTCACACTCCTCATGTGAAAGACTAATAGTGAAGCACCACTAATAATTGTTGACAGTGGATTCTGTAAAAGTTCTACACTGCAAAAAAAAAAAAAAAATCCTTTGTTGACATGACAAAGTTTGCATCATTGTAACAATTACGGTTTATATTAATTAAAAGATCTCATGCACTTTATCTAGTTCCAAAAAAGTTCAATGCAAATTCTTTTTTTTTTAATTATTCACAATTAAGTGCTTCATCTTCATCTTTTCTATTTTCAAAGAGCAGTATTATTGTTATCGTTAACTAAAATAAAATATGTAAAAAAAAAAATTGTTAACTGAAATAAAACTTTCTTAGTTAGTAACTAAGGCAACGTTTAAAATTTGAAGTGTTGAAGCATGTCTAAGTTGATGTATGAAAATTACTAAAAACAAAAATAAAACCTAAATAGAATTTGTTTTCTATTTTTAATTTAAAAAAGTAGCTAAAAATTTTTTTTAAATAAATCCAAATATTAAGAAATACTATAATACTATCAATTATACTCAGATAACACTGGAAGAAGTGTTACATGAAAACTCATTAATGAAATACTTCAAATGCCACACAAAGTTAACGATCAACTGACCAGTTTACCAACTAACTCATCCTGACATCAACAAGATAATAAGCTACAAAGGGTAGCAGCAAAACAAACAGCAGCTGTGCAAATAAAACTAGCAAACATAATTATACCCGCCCCAATGCATGCTGGGATGAGGTCGAACAGATCAGAACCACAAACACATTTTTTTCAGTAGCCTGCTTGGACTGAACAAACACAATAGCATGACTGTACTGTTGACTTCACTTAAAAGTTAAAATTTAAAAATAAATTTAAAATATATATATAAGAAAAGGAAAAAAAAGCTGCAGCATTCATTTAGTTCCTAAAAATGACTATGCTCAAATAAATTTGCTTATTTACTTGATTTAAGACTACTGCTACATTCACAATAACAGTACCCTTGTTGGATGATCTGCCAAGTCATATTTTCCCTTTCCCCTGCGTCACTCACCTGAAGTTACTATATGGATGTATAATCCAAACCCCAAATGACTTGACCCGTTGCTGTTCAGCTGCAACACCCGTTGCACTCCCAAACATTCGCAGTGAGAACTTGTTAACCCCTGGCTGCAGCAAGGAGCTGAACTGTCTCTGGAGAAATGTAGACGGGACAGTGAAGACCCTTTCTTCTGATTCGGATGGCTGAGGGGCTCCCGCAGGCCCTGCGGACTCTGCCATGGCTTTGTCGAGGTGAGGTGGAGTGGATGTGGTCACGGTGGTGGTGGTTGCTGTTGTGCCATCTAACCCTGTGGTCACCTCAAGGGACTTTGAGGTGGGACTGGCCCTGGAGTCTGTGCATTCCTGGTGGTTCACAGCAGACAGCAGCCTTCGGCTCACATCCTCTCCTCCTCGCAGTAAAATCCTCGAAGAGGAACTCCAGTTGCTTAGAGAGAAGCCGCTTCTGGAGCAGAGCTTCGAGTCACCATTTGAAGCAGGAGGCTGTCCATCACCGTCCATAATTCAGATCTGATGTTAATGCAGGTTCAGGGTGATGACTAGTTTGGCAGATGGGAGTCTCAAGAAGAGCATGAGGACATGATGCTTTTCACATTCAGAATCCTTTTGTATTTGGAAACCATGTTAAGGTTTGTATACAAAAACTTTTTTTAATAAATAGGTCTTAATATGATTTTAACACATGCTTTAGATGAATGTAGTTGTTAAGTTTCCTTTAAATAGTCTACTCATAATGCGAACTTAACCTTCTTTTTAAAACTCATAGTTTTTTCATAGAAACTTACGAGGAGAATCCATCCGCCCTCGAAAGGTTCCTCTGGGTATAAGTGCATTTATTGTCAATATTATTCCCCCGTATACACTTTCCACTCATAAACCGTGTCGCGCGATGGCAAAACCTCCTCAGAATGAGCGCGCGGGTTGTCTTGTCGTCAAATCACGCGTCAGTCAGGGAGCGCGATGAAACTCGATGGCCTTCCATATGTGTATAATCGGCTTCTTGATAGCAGACGTTGTTTTTATCTCCCTCTCTGCTGACACCTGCGTGTTATCTATTCAACAAGCTGTCGGGATGTGGGTAATGGGCGGGGCCAACCTGTACTAGAAGACACTGAATCCGCTGAAGGCTCACAGGTGTATTTACCTGAGGCTGCTGTGAGCTTTAGAAATACATTCTGCGCGTGTGCAGAAATATACTGTATGCATGTTTAAGGAACACATTCATTTAAAAAAGGTTTTTATTTCTTTATTTGTGTGTTTAGTCTGTTGTTCATTAACAGTAAATTAATTTTAAAACGTATTATTTATGTATGAATGTTTTATTTACAGTCTAAAATTTGTATTTATTTCATATTTTATTTTTATGTATTTTCTCTAGTAGTCTATTACTATTTAAAATTGTAGTATGTATGACTATTTAAAATACGCAATGTTTTATTTTAACTTTACTAATGTGTTATGGATTTATGGATTTATTTATAATATATTGTATTTTTTGTAAATACTTTTTTTAAGGTTTTGCTTTTCACTTTTGTTTGTTGGTTTCAAGAATGTAGTTTAAACCCCTCATAAATGGAATACTTTTGTGAATTCTGTACTCCAAATAAATTTTAATATGATACTTTTGCTATAGCTTTAGGGACATTAAACGGAAATGTAAAAAAAATAAAAAAGCATTAATATCAGGTCGCAGCACATTTTTATTGGGGCAAATTGTCACGAGTGTTGTAGTAGGCTAATTTTTTTAATTAATTACTCGTAATGGTCTTTTATCCCAAACAATGGTTGAATGTTTTTGCATGTTACCTTTTCCATTAATTAATTTTCATTAATTGTTTTACTGTTTAAAATTAGCTGAAAGCTATTTGGCCTACCTATTTAAATATCTATAAGATAATTTTCTCTTTTCTCAGCGTCAAAACTGCAGGATTCAATTGTGACTATTACCCCATACAGTGTGATTATGTGTGATAGTATGGGTTCATTAAAGGAAAGTAAATGATCAGTATCTTGTTTGTGAAAAAATTGTGGAAACGTTTTTTTTTTTTGTATCCAAGACTAAGGTATTATGTCTAAAAAAATCATTTTCTTTAAAAAGTAAAAAAAAAAAAATTTAATACCCAATAAAAAGTGTGATAACTAGCCCTAGCGTTGTTTATTCTTGGCCTATCATTGCTCACATATGGGCATCTTTAAATTCAGTGACTTCAACGTATGGTATCTTGTTTCGACGACTGTCAATCCTGTAAAGTGCTGAGTATCATTTTCCTGAGACTGAGCATTAGTGAGATGCTTTACCTTCGGAAAACATGAGGAAATAATTAAAGACATGGCCTTTGCTGTACACATGCTTTCTAAAGAGGTGGGGAACATGTTCTCGGTCATGTCCTGAAGTGTTTATCCAAAGTGTACTTAACTGCCTTGCGTAAATACGTTTTGTTCACATACAGAACTTGAAAAATGAAAAATTCAGGTCAAATTATCTGCAAAATGATTAAATGAAGATCATCTTTATTAGAACTATTTAAATGCAAAAGAAAGCCAGAAACATAAGCAGTCATAAATTGGTTCAGTCGTTTACCAGTACTTATATAATTTGAGGCATCTGAGAAACAAATGAGTTTAAAGTTACTGTACAACCTCACTGAACTTTAGAGTTCAAAAGGAAAATACAAAAGAGGTACAGAAATATGGAGAAAATAAATAAACCACACATAGCCGACTGTACTATAAGTCTGAGACCCCAGTGAAAACTCTAATTTACCATTCAGATTTATTTTCAGATTTTAGTTAGTGGTTTAAAGTGGACAATATTAAATATATATAAACTTTATTATATTCTGATTTTCATTGAGGTCTCACGACTTATCATAATCATGATATATCATATTCCGATTATTTTCCTGGAATGCAGCATCTGTAGATAATTCATAATTCACCTCAGATATTGAACTGAGATATTAGCAGCAACAAAGGAAGTTCCTTTTGGTAACCAGGAAATGACCTGGATAACAGTCAGAGGTCCCATCATTACGGTCATTTGAAATGGTTTCTTCTCTGTGGTCACATGATTTTACATGGATCTGCATTTGATGGTGTCATGGAGGCTTGTGCTCCATTCATTCTGAGACTGAGTCCTTGGAAGGCACCAAACAGAGAGTTGTCACTTTTGGTGGGGGTCTTGCTTTTTAACTTTGCCCTCTGTACAGGTGCCTGCAAAATGTACACACAAGTTAGCTACTATATTCTGGTTTTTTTTAACGAATATTTTCAAGGTGATGAAAAATAGCACAAACATACCTTTGTGAAGCGGTGAGGGCTTCTATAATGTGCCCTAATTGCGTTTTTTTCTGCATTCTTCTGCGCAAATTTGACTTGCCTCAGTCTCCTGCTCAGACAAAATACAATTAGCCTACATTATAAATTATGCAATAAAGATCAGATAATAAGCGTCTAATCATTTTATAAGCGTATTTGTTACCTTTCCCTGTGCAGTTCTGCTTGGTAAGTCCTTAACCAGGATGAGTCGTATGCAGTCTGACTGTAGCAGCAGGGGGCGCTCTTCCGGCGGACGGTTTTTCCCTTCCGGTTGAACCCGTCCTTGTCCCCGCTCACGCAGCTGCTCAGCTGTCGGAAGGGAGCTCCCAGGGATTTCTTCACCACGGAATTCATCTCTCCTTTAGCGTGTTTATGAACTTGAGTCTTTCTCAAATTCTCAAAGTGCAGCCTACTGTAATTCAAAAGAGGAAGTGTATTCCAGCTTCTCCAGTTTCATACGTCAAAGTCGAATAAATAAATGGAAGCACAGGCTGCATTAAAACCTAGAAGAAGAAAAAAACATACCAATCAGTTTATAGTAGACAACAATGAAAACACACACATATATAAAAATGTCAATATATGCAAGCTTACATGTACTATGTATATTTGTATGTATATTCTGTGTATGATGCTGATGATTACATTTTTTAAATATCAAAATAAAAACTGGAATTTTAAGTTTACAGTATATATATATATATATATATATATATATATATATATATATATATATATAAAGCACAATATTACTTTTTACTGTATGTAATACAGTATTTATTCAAATCGGTGCACATAAGAGACGACATTCAAAGCAAATCTTATACATATTGTATTCTGTAAAAATGCTAATTTCGTGTCAGTCACATATCTACACATCACGTATCTATTTATAATGTACAAATAAAAAAAATGCATCCTTATGTTGAATGTACTGAACTAATAGATAATTAATATAATAAAGTAATATAGATAACTGAACTTAAATAATTTATCACGTTCGATAATCACTCATTTAGTTGTGTATTGTAAGTATAGTAGATCGAATAAAATAATATAATGCAATCTCAAGTTCTTCATGTAGATAATAATAACAACAACAAAAAACATTTAGCTTAAAGGTCTGACATACCTGATATCTGTTGAAATTCTTCAGACGCACATCATTGATCCAAACTCAGGCACTATCTGCTAGCTTTCCAGCAGTCTTGTTGAGCTCCATGTTTTTAAAGCCAGCTCCCTCCCTGTCTCTGTCCCAGCTAATTCCCAAATGACGTAATTGATTATGCCTAATCACATTAGTGATGATGGGAGCTTCACAGTCATGTGTGAGAGACAAGTAACCACTGACATGGTGCAGCTAATATCAGTTCATTTATAACTACGTGTAAAAATCTATATTTTAGTATAAGTTGGCCACCTGTCTTTCTTTATACTTACAGTAACTTAAACAGTTGAGGAGAAATAGCTGTTGTATGATTATTGATCTTAACAGATTAAGGGTAAGATCTTTCCTCCCAGCAGATGGGAGGGAAAACAGATTGAGGAGCTTTACAAACATGAGAAGAACATGTGAATCAAGTTAGCATTGAACCAATGACGTGACAAAGTCATTTTTAACCTCAACAGCTGTTACATTTAGCCTCAAACAACCTGTTTCCAGTTCATTCACAATTTGACATTACAGTCATTTCTTCAGTAACTCAAAATGATTCATGAAAACATTTTATTTTCTACTAATACATGTTAGCTTATCAGGCCAAAGAAACTCTAATATAAACACTTTGTCCATCACATGGCAAACTTTATCCATGAAATATTATATTGTGAACATTGTTGCTGTTCATAAGGGGGAATTGTGGTTACGTTTTTTTAAGCAAATACTGTTTTCATGTTTTTCATTTGACAATAGGTGTGGAATGACTAAATGACTGTATTAGATTACGTCGGCTACAGACAGTGATTCTTTCTAAATAAAGCTTAATGGCTGGTCAGAGAAAAGGTGCTTGTAAAAGAGCTTTACTATGATTGTCTACACACTAAGCCGTGCTCTTTAAATCCTTTGGCCATGAATGAGGAAAAGAGGGCCAACAAAAACAAAAGGTTCTCTTAATACATCACTGGAATCTTTAATCCTTTCATCATCCATCATATCTTTGCTCTTGACATGTTTATGTTTTCATATTTTTAGAATCTTTGCAATTGTTGCATCATTGCAATGTCTTTACAATTAGTCTTAATGAATGATGGAAGTTTGCTGAAAATGTATTCCCCTTCAGGCCATCCGAGATGTAATGCTACATTTATCCAAAACTGGGGGTAAATTTTCACTTTTGGGTAAACTATTCATTTAAATGCAAAGGGCATCAAAATAAACCAGAGGGATGTGCTTAAGGGCCACAGAAAACTGCAAATTCTCTGTTTTCTGTAACAGAGTTGTAAAGCCTAAGGACGATAAAGTGCAGAAGACAAGAGTTTCACAGCATCCAACTCAAGCTAAAGCACTGCACTAACTCCCAATCAAGTGGCAAAAGTTTAATTCAGAATATCATCTGCACACAGAGTCCATATAGAAACGACATTACAAGAACGTTGATTGTAAAAACATTTTGCCTGGAGAGCCACTGTGAAAACACATTCACAGCAAGCAAACAGATAGGCCTTTTATTCAATAGTCATAACATATTTATTCGTATTTACAAATTTGTACAGTCAAATCCATACAAAGACACAAAATGAGACATCCGGATAACTAAATAAATACTGTAAACGTGTGCTGAGTGACACAATCACCAGAACACTGCTGCTCTGATACATGGTTTGAATTGAACTGAATACAAACAGTGTGTGTTATAATGCATCTGCGATTATCAGCTAAGAGCTAAAATGCACTAAACGGATTTGCCCAAAAATAACTATATTGTAACAGTGATGCTTGTTTTGTCAGTTATTTTCTCAAATGGAGTGTAACGTTAATGCTTCCCCCCCCAACAAATTAATTTTTCCCCGTTTATGGCTGTCCAACAATACCATTAGCCACAACTGGCTGGAAGAACTGAACTTGAAGGGCATATTTATTCAAAAACCCTCCAAATGTCCAATCAATCGCGTACAAGCTGGAGGGTTTACTGGGAGTGCCAAGTTCCTCACATTTTCCCGCTGCACACGGAGCGGTCCTCACATCATGGGAAGATGACTGAGAAATCATATGCTTCTGCTTCTCTAACACTATAAAACTTCATGCCATGTCAGTTCAGCTCCATGTTATCTTTCTTGGCATGTGAGTCCTCAGGTTTTTTTTTTTTTGGCGTAAGACAGAGAGAGATGTTGGTTGAAGACAAATGTCAGCGTCACCGACTGATGTCGCGGTTGCCCTCCCAGCTCTTGCCGGAGCTCTGGTCGGCGCTGCTGATGGTGCTCTGAAAGAAAGGATGTCTCAGGGCTGCAGCCAGAGTGAGACGCTTCGCCGGCTCGTACTCCAGCATGGCCTCGATTAGATCGAAGAGCTGGTGATGCTCTTCAGCTTCAGACAGAAGATATCTCTGAGAGAGACAAGAAAGATGAGAACATTAACTTAATTCTAAAACAAATTTAGATCCACTATACACGATTACATTTGCTTTCCAGGCCAAATAAGGTCATGTATATAAATCAAAACTTTAGTAATAAAGTCTATAGTTTTACAATAAATTTTTTGTTTTTTTAATTGCACAAAATTGTATACATGTAAAAAATTTATTAAAAAAAAAAAAAAAAAAAAAAGGGGAAGCAAAGGTTGAATCAGAAGACTTAAATATCCAGTCTGTTACTTACCCGTAAAGGTTTACAGTTTTCTCTGACGTATCGTCCTGCTGAAGAGTTCTCGTCCCAGTCCAGACGTCCACGATAAAAGTATTTCTGTTTCCTATGGGATGGAGAAAGGATCATTTTCGTAGCACAAACTGCTGTGCATGCAAGAATGAATGACATGTAATCTATGCTTTTTCAGAAAACTGACAGTTACTAGCATCAACCACTTACCTAGTCTTACGAGTCATACGGGATGGAACAGGGCCCAAAATTCTCTCCATCATGGCTAAATGCTCCCGATTGTCATGAGTCTGTGACATCAAAAAAGAAAATTCAGATCGATGAGCACTGCATATTTAGATTCTTCGCACATTTTAGACTCTTGCTACACATTTTTGGTGGGTTTTACAATACAGGTATGACATGTTCCTAAACAGAGATCGGTGCGTGCTTGAGGAAGAGAGAACATTAGTCAGCGCATCTGAGGTCAAAGGGTTAATAACAGGTGTTTGGCTTTAGTGTGCGTACGTGGACACATGTGACCCTTAGAGTCTACCTGATCTTAAGCTGCTTAGTGAACATAAATAAGAGAGGTAGACTGTGTGGACCTGCTGTCATGACTCAGAAAGGTGGGGGAAAAAGGAAGTAGTTAGGCTAGGTTTTGTACCTGGAAAAGAGTGAAGCCGAGGTAGTACTCAAAGATGATACTGCCTATACTCCACACATCACACGGCTGACTCCAGCCCAGTTCTACAAGAAAATAAACATTTGGTATAACATTGAGTTATAGAGTCATTGAATGGTGGCATCATGTTACTGCATCAAACTTGTGTACAGTACATTCAGTCAGCAGCAAGTGCACACTGTTCAGCTCGAAAACTGCTAAAATCTCATCTCAAGTATAATTCTCTGCAATGATTGTAGGTGAATTATTCAAATACATTACCACTGAATATGTTTGATGTCAGTACATTTTTTTTGTTTGTTTGTTTTAAAGAAATGAATACTTCTATTAAGCAAGGACACATTAAATTGATCAAAAGTGACAGTGGAGGCATTTGCCACAAAATATTTATTTCAAATAATTACAAAAAAGAAAATAAAAACTTTCTATTCAAAGAATTTGGTAAAAAATGCATTTTTTTCCAATAAACAAAACTAAAGCAGCACCACTGATTTTAACTAAGTAATGTTTCATAAGAAACAAATCAGCATATTAGGATGATTTCTGAAGGATCATGTGACACTGAAGACTGGAGTAATGACGCTGAAAGTTCAGCTCAGTGATTACAGAAATAACGTGCATCTTAAAAATAAATTAAAATAGAAAACAGCCATTATAAATTATAATTTCACAATTTAAATAAATAAATGCCGCCTTGGCGAACATAAGAGACAATGTTTAAAAATCTTACCAACCCCAATATATTTAAAGGTAGTGCACATATAAATAAGATCACCCTCTACTAACTCATTTATATTGACAGCAAAGACACATACTTCATAACAAATTATTTCAGAAGAGATTAAGGATGGGTGTCAGCTTTCATGGCAACCAGTCTTACGTTGGACAATTCCCTGCAGTCTGCTGAAGTCACCGTGGTCTCTCGCTGGCTCTAATTAAATTCTTCATGGTGGAAAGGAAGAAGCTAATCTGCGTTGCTGCAGTGATTAACTCATTCTAGTCTTGTCATGTATATGCTAACACCACCAGTGATTAGAATTCAAATTTATGTCCAGGACGCTATGTATTGCTCAAACAACATGTTTGGACAGCCACCTGGCATCATCATCCTTACCTAGAATAACTTCAGGTGCTCTGTAGTGCCTGGTTGAAACAATGGTGCTGTGGTGCTCATGGTCAAATGTAGCGCTGCCAAAATCCACCACCCTCACTGCCGTGTTCTTCACAGTACGCTCATCTCGCTTCTACCAAGAGAGGATCTATATTAGTGGTCAGCTAATGGGGGTTTTGATACACGATGTCAACTTACAGAAAAATATTGGTTTGGTTTAAAGCTAATGAAACTCCTCACCTTCTCCACATTGTATGTGATTGTGAAGTCAGAGTTGACAAACAGGATGTTTTCTGGTTTCAGGTCTGTGTGGGTCAATTTGTTTTCATGCAAAACTGCAAATAAGGAGAAACAGACCAAATCGGCATATTTACAAATAATATTATACAGGACTGGCCCTTTAATGCATGCCAAATGGAGTGCAACATCAGGGCTGTCGCGATAACCGCAATATTGCAATACCGCGCTATTCACAAGCAAACCGCAGAGGAAAGATAGCAACTGCAGAAAACGCGGCAACCGCAGTGTTCAGTTTTTTTTTTTAATGAGGCTGTAGCTTTTTTTTTTCAATTTGTCACTGTGCATTCAATGTTAAATAAATTAATGATACAATATGGTTACGACTGTAATTTTCTCGCGAGCCGTTGTAGCTGTATGGAGCTTCGTTTGTTTTGAATAGGCCGGGTAAAACGATGGGAGATGCTCGATCTCGTCCCAAAACCTAATGTTACGTCGCCAGTTTGGGAACATTTTGGCTTTCAAGCCAATGAAAAGGGCGAGCCAGCGAATATAGATGAGCCGATACGCAAAATTTGCTGCAAAAAAGGTTCCTGTGATGCGGCAATACATCTAATTTGAGGTCATCATGGTTTAATGTACCAATACAGTGATATTAACAGACCAAACTCACTAAACATCATACTAATAAAGTATCTATAAAAAATCTGATGATCCCTTAATATGAATTCAGCACGTTTAATAACAAGTTAAGCCTTTTCCTCTCATAGAAAACCATCATAAGGCTTAACGTGTTATTAAATGACTTGCATTCATGTTCAGGGATCATCTGTTTTTTTTTTGTTGTTGTTTTTTGGTACATCGTATACTTTATTATAATGTTTAGTGAGCTTGGTTTTTAAAAAATCACTGTCTTAGTACATTAAGCCACATTAAGCGTTTTCTTGTAACTGTTTTCTATGGGAGGAAAAGGCTAAACGTGTTATTAAACGAGTTGCATTCATATTCAGGGCTCATCTAATTTTTTTTATAGATAATATACTTTATTAGTATGATTTTTTTTGTGAGTTTGGTCTGTTAATATCACTGTCTTAGTACATTAAGCCATGTTAAGTGTTGTTCACGGTAAGCGTTTTAGATTGTCCCGTCATCCAGCGCAAGCTGTCCCCTCAAGCATGAGGTCGTGGAGCAACATCAAAAAGAACAGCTGAGACCGGCCGACAGTTAGGAGTAGCTGAAGCCTTTGCGAAATCTGTAAAATACAGCCGTGAAAGTAACAACCATACCTGCTGAAGTCACGGACAACCTCCGCGTCAGTGCCCATACCCAAGAGAGCGTGAGCAGATAACATGCTCACACGCTTTCTGCTTGAGGAGTGCATCTACCCCTCGCGAATCCACTGTCCTGGTGAGCCAGTGGTGGCACGATAATCAGTCTAGATTTCCACTGCGTCCAAAGTCGCGCGCAAATATGTGCAATACATGTTAGAAATTTATTGGAAAACACCTGTTCTTGTTGCTGTTTGGCATTTAACAACAAACAAATGTTTTAAAATGTCTCTCTCTGTCAGTTAAAAAAGCAACAATATATGCAAATATACATAACTCAACGATAGAGCTTTGTATGCAGCAAAATCAGGATAAATTAGGCATGTAAAAAAAAAAACGGCGGTAATACCGCATATCGCGCCATTGAGCCACCCATAATAATCGCAGGGCAAATTTCTTAACCGCGACAGCCCTATGCAACCATCTGCATTATCTGTGAAAACTCTCATTCCAACTTCAATATGATTTTTGAAAAGTGCGTTTACTTACACTTGACAGCTAAGCAGATCTGGTAGGCCATATGACGCACTTGGCTAATGGAGTACGGCAGTAATTGTTTCTTTGAGGAAATCAAAAGTGCTGAGAGCCAACAGCTCAAAACTGATACACATATGGCCATGATAGTCCGAACCAGTCAAACATCTGCACAACACAGACTAAGAATCGAGAAACACAGAAAAGAAGACAATATTGTTTAAGTTACAATACAGTGGTTTTTGTTAAGACTGCAATGTAGATGCTCTAATAATTTAAGTAACTGCATGTACAATTAATCACAAACATGCTGAATTCTGTTCATTTTGAAAAGACTGTGATCCACACTCACTTCTTATTCTCAGGATCCTTCTCATTGATTCGCTCCAGTACGTTGATCTCCAGCCTGGCAGCCTCTTTGTACTTCTCCACATTTTTGATGATCTTCAGAGCGATATGTGCTCCACCCTTAACCAAGCAGAAAGAGCATTACAAATTTTCAGTCTTGGTGGAAGTTAGTAGTTGAAAATTAACTACTTTGACGGGACCGCAGTAAACAGAAGTCTTGTTTGTTGTAAAGAGACAAGTAAAACTGATTATCAAATGCTCACTATAGAGCAATAAAGCACTGGGAAGAGATGGTAACTGAACATGTTCTTAAAGGAAACATAAGCCTACGAGCCCTTGCTTTTCTTGCTGCCTATAATATTCACACACTACATTTCCTGGCCCCAAAGAGCAAATATTTCCCAGCCTAACAGCTACCAGACATTTTAACAGCCAAGCAACACTTTTTCCATTTGAAGTTCACACCCTGGCATGCTGGTTTTGTAATAAAGCAACTGATTGAAGAGATGACGCTCACCCTGCGATGATCAATACACCGCATCACCCTCCCGAATGTGCCCTCACCCAAAGTGCTGACAATCTCATCTAGAGACAAATAGAGGGAGAAAGACGTAGAGAAAGGGGAGGGGAGATTGTAAGAGAGCAAATTAGACAGCACATTTAAAGACAAATCCTAAACAAGCTTCCTAGAATCACATTTGTAACAATAACTGACTATTTATTTGGGTTAACCTTAAAAAAAAATAAAACGGACAAGAGTCAATATGCACACATTCGAAAGGAATAAAGTAAACAGTTTTTCCAAGAGAAAGAAAATTCTAAATTAATTTCAAATCTAATTAAATAATTCTAATTCAATTGAATTAAATCTGCATTTCTAATAAAAAAAAGGAAAAATAATTGCCCGACGTCGACATTCAAGTGGCCTTAATTAGATAAAGTTTAACTAAATTATTTTAAAACTACGGGATTGCTTTAAGTCAATTGGAAAACTACAAATTACTGTATCTTTTATGAAATATGACACGCATAGTCACTCGGGAAAATAGTGCGAATGTCACAGAG